>NW_010299049.1:0-9811 GCF_000700745.2 Antrostomus carolinensis | reverse complement strand
CCCTCCCACCCCATCATTCTCTGTGGCACCACTCAGCTTTATGACTTTGGGCTACTCTTACTAGCCTTGCTCACACTAAGGTCTCCCTGAATATCACCTGCAAATAAAATAGTTATTATCAAGCAATTTATTAAATTCCTACTTTTACTGAAATCCAGCCATTTTTTCTGCAAATGTTTTTCTCTCTCTTAGTACTTTCTAACAGTCAACAAGCTTATCCGGCTTTTGCATTAATTTTCCCTCACATCTTATAAATAAAAACAAAAGCAGTTGCTCCTCATGACATCTTCTGTTCATCTTCTATATATATCTCAGTACTGACTATTTCACTTCTCTCTTTTTTTCAATTCTGTTATCACAACTTCTTTTAAATTACAACTGATGTAAATAAACAGAAGGAACAATAGGACTTGTCTGCATGTGAATATTTGCCATCATAGCTTTGCAGCATAGTTGTACAAGAATTGTCATGCCAGTATAAATCCTCAGATGAGCACTTTGTTCACAGTGAGGAGCTTTTCCAGTTTATCTTACATTTGACTTTGTCCTCATTAGGAATTTCTCAGATAGATTAATACATCCTTTTACTTGAGAAAAGTATTCCAGGCAAAAGTTTCCCTTCTGTTACAGGGAAGCTTACCACTAGAGTACAGCACTGAACAACTTCACTTCTTTCAGATGTTTGACAAGTAGTTATAACAGCCCAGCCTCAAACTGTGATCAAAGCAAACAGTCTAACAGTGCAGAAAAAAGACCAATTTTAGCCCTCAAAGTGATCAACAGTTCACAATACACCAAATACTGCAAATACTGTAAGATTTGCTCTTTTAGATGTGTGGAGCTG
This sequence comes from Antrostomus carolinensis, assembly GCF_000700745.2. Classification (NCBI taxonomy): domain Eukaryota; kingdom Metazoa; phylum Chordata; class Aves; order Caprimulgiformes; family Caprimulgidae; genus Antrostomus; species Antrostomus carolinensis. The sequence goes on along the minus strand of NW_010299049.1, from coordinate 8,967 downwards.
TGATATTATAGCAATGTACTGAACCACTGGTGTTTTGTGTCCCTTTGTTTTTAAGATGTAAGGGTTAAAGCAGAGACTGAGTTTTTAATCACTGGAAGTTTCTTCTCATCAGTTCTCAAGTTGCTTTGTTAGTGGTCTGTCCTGGGTAACACCCCAACAACTGACCTGTATATAATACTAGCAAAATCCCAGAAAAAAACAAATGTCACCACATCTTGTTACAAGGATGGAGATCTCAGTTTTGGAAGCAACTCACTTTTCAAAGAGAGCAGAATTTGCAATATGCACTCTAGTTATTTCAAAATACCATGTGACAGGGTATTTCCTTATTTAGACTACAGTGCTTTATCCATCAACCCTTTGACACAGAGAAGGACTTATTACTATCCTCACTCAGAAGGATTTTATACACTGCCAATCTTATGGTACAACTTTTGGTAAAGGAATGAAAAGCAAGTTAGATTTGCAATGAGTTTCTCCAGGTTCCTGGTTTTTCTTTCCCTTGTGCATGGTTCACTACAGTCACTAGGTAAGTTTCCTGTTAGTTTTGTATTAAACTAGACATAAAAATGCTTTTCCTTGGGTAGCTTTACAGTTTTAATGCATAGACCGATTATTTTGTATTTGTTATCAGATTTGATACATGATCTAAAGAGTGTGTTGGGTATTTTCCTGACAGTTCTTGATTCACAGAATAAAAGAGAGAAGATGTAGGGAGGAAAAGGAGGTAATAAAAGCAGGATCTTAAACTGCAATTTCTTTCTGCGGAAAATTAAATCAGATGGCATGGTATAGCAATGAGAGATGAGGAAACATGGAACTGTTTTCATTTACCCTCCCCATCACACCCATGGTGCAGTGATCAGCCAAGGGTTTTAGAACCATGTTTTCATTTTAGCTGTGTGAGTTTCTTTTTCTGCTCCAAGACATGAGATATGAGAAGGAAGAACTGACCCCTTCACTGCAGTCTGACCAAATTAGAAGAACAGTTCTAGTCTGAAGATATGTATCACTCACTGGCTACAGCTATAGAGAGAAACAGTAAAGCGTCAATGTATGTAGAACTGAAAGGATGAATGTGTTTGCATGAATGTGAGATTGAGAGAGTACATCAGAAATTTCAGGATAAAAGAATGCTCCCATAATACTCCAATAGTTTAAAAAGGTGAAGTATTGCTAACCTTAAAGGATCAGAGTTGAGGGTAAATCTGCAAGACCTCTCCAAGTGCACAAATGTGCAACTGAAACCTAAAAGTTTTAATGTGTAAATATGCTCATGACAACCTGATCTGTGTTCTCTCTGCTCAGCTATCCTTTTTCTTCAAACAACTAGTGAAAAGATGCAGTGATAAATTGAACCTATTGAGGTGTAAAGAATACAACAATGCAGTGAACACATTGCCCGAGTTCTACTTGTGTTTTTTGTGACTTCAGGAACCACAATTTATCAGCAACTTATCATCACAGAATTTGACTTTCCTGCAAAGTATATATATATATCTCAAACTCTAAATACAGTATTTAAAACACAAATTCTACTAAAACAACATTTTATTTAAAATTTCCATCTACACAAGGAGGAAAAAATATTAAAAAATAATTTTAAAAAATGGTGTGACCTCTCAATTTAGACAGACAGATATACTGATAGATCCATCACTAGGAAGTGAGATCTATGATTTTATTATTATTTTCTTATGTCCTCTTAACTCTTTCTTCCCCCTAGATACCTTTACATTACAAGGAAATGCCAAGGGACAACCATGTGTATTCCCTTTCAAATATGAAGGCAAACAGTACAGTGAGTGCACAGATGCTGGTAGGTCAGATGGATGGCTCTGGTGTGCAACAACTGCAGACTTTGATGCTGATAAACTGTATGGATTTTGCCCACTAAGTAAGTCCTACATTTTATTTATTAACTTGTCACCGAATGTTGCTGAGAAAACCATCTATTGAGCTACCAGGTTCGTTATCAGTTACAAGCTGCACACCCTCATGACAGACCTTGTCAGAGTAGCCCTAATGAAAATCATCTGCTTAAACATTAGCCCCAGTAGCCATTTGCTTCCTCTATAGTGAAGGGAGAGGGAAAAGATGCTTCCAGAGTGTGGTTCAGCCCAGTCAGGCTCTGACTCACCTGGAGGTGGCTGTTTCTCTTTGTGGACCAGAGAAGTGAGGAGGCTCCTTGAGATCTCATTTCATGTAACTTAAGGGCGTGGCATGACCAGCATGAATTTAGACTGATATCTTCCTTTCAAAATATTCCCATTGCTCTTTATTCCTCAGGCATGCCTTGTAGGTCAATTCTCATTGCTATATAATGTTGTGGGGGTTTTTTTAATCTTTTTTTTTCACCTCAACACCTGTTTCCTATATTGTTCTTGTCTCCTATTGCCAGCCTATACAAAAATTCTGCTGCTAAAATTATCTTCCTCTCCCATCTTTGTAATCTTCACCGAACCTGTGTTTGGATTTCTCTATCTCAGAACGCAGACTATTTCGCTCTTCTCACCAGCTGCCTTCCCAATAACACAATGGTTTCACAAGATTTTGTGAGTTTTTCTGCAAACAAAGACTGCAGCTGATCTGCACGTTGGTGTTTCACAGACTCTTTTTATAGCTCCTCAGGCTCTCAAGGGCCAGGTTCTGCCATTTTTTAAAAAACTGCTTCTCTTGATGGTGAGCTAAGAGGGAGTTCTTGCCTCATGAGGATGAAGAGCCTCCAGGGTCATAGTCCACTTACACACTTGCTTTCCTCCTCTGATTTTACCCTGGAATCTTAATAAATACATACTCCTGTTTTACCTAGTACTACATTTTGTATAAAAGCCAATTTAAAACCAAATATTGGAAACCCATTCACTTCCTTCTAAAAACTTAGAAAATTGAAATAATGTTTTTAATTTAAAAAAACCCCTATTTTTAAATTGATTTCTAATCTGATTTTAATTTTTCTAGTGCTTTAAAAATTATGACCGCATATGGTTAATACTGTGCATTTTTAGAGATTTTTTCATCATTACATACTCCATTTGCTTTTAGTTGGTACAATGTCAATCCCCTAACAGCAGTGCTCTATTTCTCTTCTTCTTCCAGATAACACAGAAAGATTTTGGAGAGAAGATGCTTCAACTGGCATTCACTACCAGATAAATTCAGAATCAGCTCTAACATGGCACCAAGCAAGGAAAAGCTGTCAGCAGCAGAATGCAGAACTATTAAGCATCACAGAGATACATGAACAGGCATATATAGGAGGTAAAATGATAGAGAACAAGACCTTAAAATATGTTAGGGTGTTGTGCTACCCCAGAGCTTTATACCACCTTGTCTTCCATCTCACTGAAGAAGACAGGCTGCCAGGGGTGGGTCAGCAGCTGCAAAAAGGGAAATGATCTGAACTGCCCTTCCACTAGTTGGTGGGGTTTTTTATGAAGGATTGGTCCCAAACCTCTATAGGGAGAGAAACGGTCCCATCCCACCCTTGTACTCCAGGTAAGAGCTACTGCATCTTCTGCAGCCTATCCTGAGGGAAGGGTTTCCTCCACTTGCCTTCGTGCTGATGCACTCATTCCTGAGCAATACTATGGTCTTATTATGGGTACATTTGCACACATAAGCTCCAAATAACTCCAGTGGGTTTCAGATACAAGTATCATGATATCAATTTAGTTCTAAAGGTGAAGGAGGCTTTGAAATCACTCACACAGAAAAAAATATCTGGAAGCAACTGATTGGCACATTTTGTCATCTTTTTGATGTGTTCACTCCATGAAATCTGTTACTGAAACATTTTAGCACAATTTCCTAATGAAAATAAGATATTTCTTACATGTCTTATGTTGGATTCAAATGAAGTGAGAGATGTAAACTGTTTACATAGTGAAATTAGATGTTCATTTCACCTTTTAACTACTAAGATCTTTGCTAAATCAATATTTATTCATTTACATATTTTACATTTTTAATCTATGCACCTCAGTAATTTAGAAAGTACTGATTCTGGGATAGCTTAAGATAAGAAATACAAATTTCTTACTCTTGACTTTATTTCTTTTAGATGAAATTGCTAAAAATGAGGATAGGGAGATACAGCTGACTTTTTTTTCTAATTTAGAGCTAACTAAAAAATTCAGTTTTGCCTTCTGGATTGGATTGAACACTTTGAATTTCGACAGTGGATGGCAATGGGCTGGGGGAAGCCCTTTTAGATATTTAAATTGGGCTCCAGGTAAGAACTGTATCTATTTCATAGTCTTTGAATGGATTTTTATAAGATATCAACTAATAAAAATTGTCCTAGCTACTTGTATTTCATAAAAGCCCATCTTGATTTACAATAGCTGAAGATATAGACCTGTATTTTTAGAATTACACTTGCAAATTACAAAGTTCACTGTGGAGATCAGCTATAGCAGGTTCTTTTGTTTTCTTATCTAAGCAAAGAACTTGTTTCTGAAAGCAGAGTGTCGTTTCGAGTGATGTATAACCCTACAGATCAGAGACCAGAATTTTTCCATAACATGTCGTCCAAGAATATAAAAATAAATCAAATCTTCTAAAAGTAGCAAAATATTTATAAAATAATGGCACTATGTTGTCAGGAAAAATTCTAAATATTACGGAGAGGCTTACAGAGCCAGCTCATAATTCCTCAACAGTGCATGAAAAATTGCACTGGGCCACCTCACAGAAAGGAGATAGGGTGAGTTTGTGGTGCTTCTCACACGTGGGGAATTCTGTTTGCTGGTTGGGTTTGTGGTCTCATGTTTTCTTTGTGCCATGAATATTTCAAGTCATCTCTTGTTTTGGAAAACTTACAAGATGGAATAATTAAACTGTCATCTAAGTTTTCAAAAATTCTGTCTCAGGCAATTTCTTCTGCTATTTACAGAGGTTTTTTACACACTGCAACAGAAAAGAGAAAAGTTATTTTATAGGAAAGTAGAATTGTGAAATTCTTGAGATATACTGGAGAAATTATATAATTTAAAACTGAATATTTTTAAAGTTTGGAAGCTTTTCACACAACGATAAGGGTCTAGCTTCAGCTGTTCTATCTGTGAGTACTGGGATATCAGAAAAAGAATCAGAAATTTTCCAGTGCTATCCTGACACAAAGTCAGTGTAGGATCATTACTTCACTCTCAAAGCATAAACCAAAAGCAGCATCCTACATACCATAGCACTTATCCTATGGGGGAGGGCTTCTTCGTATTAAGCATTGAAGAAATCAGTAAGTCAGTATTTCTAACATTAACGTGTTTTTGTTAACCTTCTTAGTTCATTTTGCTGTGAGATTCTATTTTCTCTCTTACTCAAAGGAAGTCCTTTCCTACTCCCTGGGAAAATGTGTGGAGTGATGAATCCCAGCAATAACGGTAAATGGGAAAATCAAGCATGTAACCAGAGACTCGGCTACATTTGTAAAAAGAGAAACTTCAGTTCAAAGTCTGACATTACACCCAAAGGTAGGTTAATCAAATAAAAAGAAAGATTTTTCTTTGACTTCTAGAAAGAGCAATCTGTAAAGGTCTGCAAATGATAAAAGGTATGCAACATTATTTTTCAACCAATACGTTAGAAACCTTTGAAAAACACAGCTATACATGCACACACAGACTTTTCTATATTGCCTTTGCCTTCCCATTGTGTATTAACCATCCATAGAAGAATATTATTATTTTGTTCCATCATTCTATCATTCATTCTTGTGAGACTCATAGGAGCTGCTCTGTCATGGTAACCAGTGCCAGCAATCAAATTTGCATAAATACAGTAGAAATTTTTTGCTTCTCATTTGCTCCAAATGAGCACTTGCAGTTACTCTAATATTAATGCAAAAAATCCTCCTCTGATGACAACAGTATGCAATGCATTGGGTTCATAGGAGCAGAGCAGGAGGAGCAGCAATATTCACACAGGCTACATTTCATCCATGGGCCATCCCAGCCTGCAGCTTTAATGACACAATGTGGCTATGAACATGCCACACTCAGGAGGGATCTGCTGGAGTCTAGCATCTGGGAATGTTATAAAAGCTACTTTTAAAGAAGTAGTTACATTAAACAAATTAAAGAAATAATTTCAGAGAAACTTTATTTCACTAGTTATCTTAAAAAGAAATGCAGAACATTTTAAAGCCATCTTAAGGTAAGCTTTTAAAGATATTTAGGAATCTAAGTACTAAAAAGGCCACTGAGTTCATATGAAGAGAAAACTACCAGATCTGCTCTGATTTGCACTGTTTACTGACCTGCAGTGACCAAAGAATTACTTCATACTTTTCCATATCTGAAAATTATATACATGTTTGTAACAAGATATTGAACAGGAGGCAGAGCCCAATGTCAGCCCCTACAAGCAGCATGGGGACCACGACACAGTGACTGAACTGCTCCAGAGAGCAAAGACCAAGAGGCTGATTTCTGCTTTGGTCTAGCTACCTTTCCTCCCAGAGCGTTATTTCAAATTGCATCTCTGACACAATCTCTTTCCCCTGTACTCAACTTTGGTGAGGCCACACCTTGAATACTGTGTCCAGTTTTGGGCCCCTCATTACAAGAAGGACATTGAGGCTCTGGAGTGTGTCCAGAGAAGGACAACGAAGCTGGTGAAGGGGCTGGAGAACAAGTGTTATGAGGAACGGCTGAGGGAACTGGGGTTGTTTAGTCTGGAGAAGAGGAGGCTGAGGCGAGACCTAATTGCTGTCTACAACTATCTGAAAGGAGGTTGTAGCAAGGCAGATGTGTATCTTTTCTCCCAGGTAACTAGAGATAGAACAAGAGGCAATGGCCTTAAGTTGTGCCAAGGGAAGTTCAGATTGGATGTCAGGAAAAATTTCTTCACTGAAAGAGTTATCAAGCACTGGAACGGGCTGCCTAGGGAGGTGGTTGAGTCACCATCCCTGGAAGGATTTAAAAGACAACTAGATGGGGTGCTCAGAGATATGGTGTAGTAGTAGGTAGGTACAGTTGGACTCAATGATCACCTCTTTTCCAACCAGGTGATTCTACGATTCTATGATTCTACAATGTGGGCATTTTTCATTGATTTTCTGCTTAAGGAGACATCATTCTATTTGTATATTTAGCATACTGTGCCTTAATGACATTTGTTTTTCATTTGAACGTATTTACATTTCTAATTGCAGTTTTATGTTTATTCATATAGTCCCACTTCTGTAAAGAGTGCTTGAGACCTCATTCAAGTGTCCTTTATTTTCCCCTTACAAAATTGCTCTGAAAAATTGTGTTTTAATTTTAGAAGAATTGGGACCTATTAAGTGCACAGACGGTTGGTGGCCATATGCAGACCATTGCTACAGCATTCAGCGAGAACGTAAAATATGGAAAGATGCTCTGGCTTCATGTAAGAAGCAAGACGGAGATTTGGCAAGTGTCCACAACATTGCTGAGTACAGCTTTCTAGTATCACAGCTTGGTTACAGTGAGTACATATGTAGGCTTGTATTCTGTTTGCCCTGTCTGTAACATAAAAGCTGGGTTTCATATTAAATATTAGTGGGGTTTTTTTCTGAAATATCACAAGTGGAAGGCTAAATCTAACTTACAGTATTCTTTTATGTTGTTACTGTTGCATAAGCATAGAATTATATTTATATTTATTAAGATATAATCTGCATTGTAAAACCTTATAAAGCAGGAGAATTAAAAAAATAGAGACACATAAAGATCTCTAAAATTTACACTTTTGGCATCTTTGTTCTATGTTTATTATTTTCAGAAATGAGCTCCAAACCTATAAGAAATTTAACTTCTTGTTGAAATGAAAACCTCTGACTAAGGTCAACCTCTTGCTGTGTATCTTTCTAAGTAAATAACATCTTTTCATTTCTGATTTTTGTTGGATGTTTAGTAACCAGTCCTGACACTTACCACACATGCTGGACCCGGTGAACAGCTTTGATGAGCCATTACAAACCCTCTAAGGCTTTCTTATTAGGGAGATGTATTGGCAGATGTCTTCATGGCTTGAGCTCAGTATCATCTCCTGACAGGTGGGGCACTCACTGCCCTACCCTCCATGCTAGGGGCCATTTTGTTATTCTGAATTACAGATACTCAGAAATATTGTAAAAATCTTCTGCTAGGCTTAAAGAGACTTAAGTTTGTTAAACTCAGTATTTGTAGATGGAATCTGAGGCCTTTTCAGTACAGACCAAGACATCTCTTGCTGCAGATCTGAGAGGAAACCAGCATTTTCCTTAAAGCACAAAGACGAACGCTCATGTGTCACATCCCAAATTTATCAGTCCCTGTTTGTTCCAGGTATGAAAATGTTCACTGAGTTGCATAGTAGACCATAAACAAAACTGTTTCTTTTCATGCTTCAGAGCCAATAGAAGAGCTATGGTTGGGTCTGAATGACCTGAAGGCTCACTTCTATTTCGAGTGGAGTGACGGGACTCCTGTTACATTCACCAAATGGCAGCGCAGGCATCCCACCTACAGAAACGGTCTGGAGGACTGCATTGTTATGAAGGGGCAGGTATAACCATGCAGTCATTTTATAGCAATGCAAACTAATAACTACATCAGTCTGAAATCATTTGACATTATATACTTATCCAGTATATACTTATTATATACTTTGAACATGAGCCAACAATGTGCCCTGGCTGCCTAGAGGGCCAACCGTGTCCTGGGGTGCATCAAGCACTGCACTGCGAGCCGGTTGAGGGAGGTGAAAGTCCCGCTCTACTCTGCACTGGTGTAGCCTCACCTTGAGTACTGTGTGCAGTTCTGGGCCCCTCAGTTCAAGAAGGGCAGGGAACTGCTTGAAAGAGTCCAGCACAGAGCCACAAAGATGATTAAGGGAGTGGAGCATCTCCAGTATGAGGAAAGGCTGAGGGAGCTGGGTCTCTTTAGTTTGGAGGAGGCTGAGGAGTGACTTCTTTAATGTTTATAATCATATAAAGGGTGAATGTCAGGAAGATGGAGC
>NW_010299048.1:1735-4000 GCF_000700745.2 Antrostomus carolinensis | reverse complement strand
TTATAAATATATTATAAATATAATTTAAAAAATAATCCAAATGTCGAGTCAACCAGTATCAGTAAGATTAAAAAAAAAGACAAAATTTCTCTTTAAAATTGCTCTTTCCTATGTTGCAGGTTGCAGGTTACAGACTATACCCCCCTCAAGAGAGAAGTGGCTCTTGGTTTCATTTCTGGTTTATAACAATAAAAAAAATTTCCATGCTACATATGATTCCAGTACCTCTTTTCTAAGGCTTTCATCAGTTTCTCAGCTTTTCTTTCAACTCACTCCTGTTTTGCTGTAGCACCTTAAAATGCCAAGACTAGAGCTGGGCGTCAGGACTAGACACTGATGTAATGCCACGTCCTCACCTTTCTCAAAGTCTATTCCCCCCGCAGTTCTCAGACTCTTCACAAAGTCACTGCTTCCCAGAACAGCCATCACCTACATTTTTTTTTATTACTCAGTGAAAGACCTTTCTTTTGGATGTGTTAAAATGCATATTGTTTGCAGTTGCCCAGCCAACTAAAAAATTAAGGTTAAATTTTTATCAGCTGTCAGTCGACTTAAGTACATAATGCCCTTTTCCCTCTGACTCTGTACATTCTCTGCCTTATTTTTTTTCCCTCTACAGATCCAGTCATCTCTTCCAAGTAATTGATAAAAGTAATAAATTGCTGTCACGGGGTGAAGCTTCCCTGAAAGCACCACTCAAGATACCTGAGACTTTGGCTACATTTGCTCAGCTTAAACTCATTAGGTCGTTCTGGCATCCACAGGGAAACAAAAGCCCAGATAATTTCGATGGGGGAAGTCTAACCGATAGCTCTGGGCTGTGTCTGCCTTGCTCTAAGGATTCAGGTATCTGTCAGCAGTTCTACACCCTTCTAACACATATTGGACAGGATGCTAGAGGGTGATGGTGACCCAAATAACAGCAGCTAATTGGCTTTTGGGAGGAAGAAAATCAAAGAGCTTGACCCAGGTTTACAACCAGAAACCTTATCATAGTGTCCTGGTTTTGCTAGGATGGAGTTAATTTTCTTCTTAGTAGCTAGAAAGTGCTGCATTTTGTTTTCAGTGTGGGATTTATTATGAGTAGGATGTTGCTAACTGATGTTTTTAGTTGTTGCTGGAAGTCCAAGGACTCTGTGTTTTGCCAGTCTGCAAACCCCAAGACTGGGGATGGAGAACTGTAGTAATTAGCAAACCTCAGCATTGGCATTTGGCTCTGCCAGTGAGATATTCCATCTCATATCCCATCATGGTCAGTATATTAACCAGGGCTGACCAGAAAGCTGGGCATTGTCTCAATCATCACTGCTCTTCTAGGATTGCACTTTTGGTTTTCTGGACTGTCTGTGCTCCGGGATCGCTGGCTGGGACAGGCTGGGCATCGGTCGGTGGGTGGTGAGCAACTGCACTGGGCATCACTCATTTGTATAGTCTGTTATTGCTGGTGTTATCATTATCATTTTATTTCAACTAGAAAATAGTTTTTATCTCAACCCGTGAGTCTCTTTGCCCTTTTTCTTTTCCCTGCTCCCTGGGGGGAGAGTGAGAGAGCAACTGGGTTTGGCTGCAGCCAAAGGAGTGAAACCACCTCACATAGAAATCACTATCCACCTGCTCTACCTGTCCCACTCAATAAATCACCGATGCAATGTCCCTGAGTGGTGTGCTTTTGCTCTCGGGACTCTCTCAGCCCTAATTCCCTCGAAACAACAAGAGCACAACACAATCCACTTCATGCCCTGCTCAAATATGACCATTCCCCAACAAACTGCTGTGGTTCGCTGGAGGGGAGGTTGCAGGTGGTTTGGTTTCTTTTTGTTGCATGCAGCTTCTTTTATTTCCAACTGAGACTGAATGAGTAAAAAGCAAGAAAAAAAAAAAAAATCCTCTAAATATCTTTAAGCAATTCCAAGTAGAAAGAGCTGAGTTAAAGTATCTTCAAGGATTTTCAACTTTACTCAACTATGAATAACACGCACAATGCAAAGAAATTACCCAAGTGTAAAAGATATTTATCTGAACAAGTAAATTACAATGGAACTGCGAGCAAATCCGCTTGTGACTTCAATTGCTCAAATCCTTTTCCTGTTTTTTCACAGTTCTAGCATGAAACCAGGAAAGCCAGAGTCAGGTACTAACTCAGTTCAGCACATATGTCTCCAGAAGATTTTATGGCAACAATAACCAGGAAGAGAGACTGGGTTATTCATGGCCCAGGATGACCAATATGTATTTTTATTTTTATTTTTATTTTTATTTTTATTT
>NW_010299048.1:0-1669 GCF_000700745.2 Antrostomus carolinensis | reverse complement strand
AAAATATCTATATTTATATATATACCAATATATAAAAATATCTATATTTATTTATTTATTTATTTATATATGTATATGGATCCATTTGCATCCTCTGTTTTCCAGTGACACAGATGATTCTGTCTTTGTCAGCATTTGTATGTCTTTTCCCATCTAAATTAATGCCTTCGCTGATTTCAGTGAGCTAATTCAAATGTTTAGGGGTAAAAATGGTGCCGAGGTGTGTGGCAGAGGGACCTTTGGATTTTTACAGAAACATTTATAATGAAACATTTCACATACAGTGAAACAAGAGCCACCTACACATGAACTATCACAAGGTCATAATTTTACCGTGTCCTTTGTCCTTGTCTTCCAGTAAAAGCTGGAGCTTTTTCCAGCTGAAAAAAATGTGTTTCCATCAGATAAGGGGGCATGGTTCAAAATATCCCAGGTTATCAGGCAACTGGGTGTGAAACTGCTGGGACTGGTTTTTAACACCGTGCGTTACCAGTACCTGGAGACTGTAACCCAGCATTTATTGATTTAAAGCAGTGCTGTGTGGGACCAGAGAACCTTCTCACCTATATTTTGCCAATAACTCTCTCCAGGTTCTTATACCACCCACCTGATCTTCATGTTTCCATTTCTTCTCAAGCAGATGGGCAGACGAGGTGCTCAGGGACATGGTTTAGAGGTGGAATTGGTAGTGTTGGGTTTATGGTTGGACTCAATGATCTTAAAGGTCTTTTCCAACCACTACGATCCAGTGATTCTATGATATTTGTTGGTGTCGTCAACTTAAAATTAATTAAGGAAAGGATTACTCATCTTTTATGTTTGTGAAACTTCTTGCACGTGGTGGCCTTAGTGTCTAAGTCCTGTATTTCCTGCTGCTATATAAATAAAGCATAATAAGTAGAAGTTTCTCTCTGTACTAGGGCTGTTGCTTGTTTTGTTGGTTGGGGTTTTTTTCTCCCCAGAGAAACTGTAAAAAGAGCTGCTGCACAGTACAGCTGGGTCATAAAAAATCCGAATTTGAAGTGGAATATTCATTTTAGAGATATTTTAACCTGCTGGCACAGTCAATTACAGTGAGTGGATGGCATTTTAAAAGCATTTCTTTCTTATGAATTGAAATAACTTTTTAAGGTAATAAAGCCATGTGAACAGTTGCCATCTGGATGCAGCTAACCTCCTGGAGAATATATTGAGCCACGGGTGTATGCATATAGATTATATTTATTCTTTTTACTCAGTGATCTTAATTTTTTTTCATTTCCCATTTGACCTGTCTTGACTGGCAGCTAAAAATTTCAATTTAAACAACTGGTTGAGATTCATTTGGTAGAAGTTGCACTAAGCAGAAGTAGTGTTCTGATTAGCAATGAAGCTCTCACCCTCCAAAGAATGAAGAGAAATCAGTTTTGAAGAAGTAGGTGAATATGCACACAATTCCAAAGCTGTTATTACAAGAGCTAGATTATTTCTATGATGGAGACTTCACCAGCACATCTTGGTTTTAACACCATGGGGTACATAAAATAAGTGAGTGAGCAGGAAAGAGACCACCCCAGACTTCAGGAGTTCTCCCTTTGTTAGAAACTCAAAAGGTTTTGCCACTAACAAGTGATTTTGTTTTGAGCTGGATCTTTTATTTTATAAATATAAATAATTTTTAATTTATTTA
>NW_010299047.1:67949-68207 GCF_000700745.2 Antrostomus carolinensis | reverse complement strand
TTATTATTATTATTATTATTTTGGGATGTTAGGACAATGACACATTGTCAAGGTCCAAAATCCCCATACTGGAGCTACCATGGAAGATGGTAACAGCCCCACAAAGGGCTGTGTCTGTGTCGGGTTGTGCAAAGCAGCTCCAGCTGGTGCAGCTACGCCGTGTCATTTGGCACCATGCAGACACGAGCAGTCTCTAAGTGTAGGTGTGTTAATGCAGACTCATGGTATGGCAGGGGGGGCCTAGTGGTTCTGTTTTTG
>NW_010299047.1:45882-67932 GCF_000700745.2 Antrostomus carolinensis | reverse complement strand
AAGCAGGCACTGCCTCAGCTGCTGCAGTGGGTCTGCAGCGTTCCATCCCTGAGTGCAGACATACTCAAGTTCTTCAGCTGTCTCACCCGGGGACCTTAGAAAAGCTGATAAGGCAAATCTGTGTTCCTAAACTGGGGCCTGAAGGTTAGGGCCTCTGTATTTTGATGTCATTCTAGCTCATACACACATAACAGCATCTCATGCTGAGTTTCACAACTACATAAAACTATTTTAGAGCTTTGGTCAGACCAGCAATTCCGATTTTGTGAAGGTGGATGAAAAATTCTGTGGAACATGCAAGTTTTTTTCTAGTCATGTTTAGGACACATAAAGAAGCCAAATGCAAGTTCTGAGACTTGTATTTTTCACAGTACGATAAAAACCAGTACCTATGGGAGAGCAGTGGTTGATGGGAAACTGTAGTATTCTGGGTGTTTCTTTAAGAGAAATAGTAATGATTTTTTCCTTGTCTTTGCTGTACAGGAGATTTTTGGCTACAAAACCCAAGGCTGCCAAAAGGCCTTGTGCATTGCTGGATACATCTTATCCTGTGGGGCTCTGCTGCTGCTGTTTTACTGGAAGCCAGAGTGGAATGTGTGGGCAAACTGCATCCGCTGCAGCTTGGAAGAAGCAGATGTTGTTCTGCTCAGAACAACAGTAGGTGCCTACTTTACTCTTTAAATTAGTCCCTAGTATGGAGTTAATTGGAAGATGAGTTAATTGGAAGGAATCTAGTTAGCTGAAATCTCTTACATTGCTGATTTCCTCTGATATCTTGTGTTTGACATCATCGATCTAAAGAATGCTCAAGTATTCCACAATTCATGTGTAAGATGATGATTGGAATAGAGGGTAACAGCTGATCAGACAACAAGTGGAAAGAAATGGGGGTGAAAAACCCTGTAATAGCTATGGTTTCAAGACTGTATTATTTTCTCAATCCTTCCTCCTCTCCCTGTCCCTGTGCTTTCTACATTGCAGATTTGTGCTCCAGATTTTAAAGCATCTGTTTGATTAGCAGTGTCCAGCAGATCATTTTTCCCTCACTTGGCAGCCCTGGTGAAGCTGCCCCTCTCTGCCAAAATTTAGCCAAACCAAATTTGGGCCAAACCAAAGTTTTTTCTCGCTCTGTCCCCAGCAGTGTCCAACAGCACATGATGAGGGATCAGTATAAGGAAGAGGGCAAGCTTAGACTGCATGTTTTCTTGGCAGTATATTTCCATTTTCCATCAGCCATTCCCCATGTCCAATAAGCCCACAGTCCTGCAGTTAGTGCTTTTGGGGCTGTTATGTTTTGCTTGTAGTTTCCTAATACAGATTTTTATCTGTTGAGGACTGTACTGAAGCACTGCAGTATACAAAAACTCTGATTTAATTTCATGCAAGCCACTGCAACACTAAAAGAAACAAACTGAGACTTGACTCTGAATCCCAGCTGAGCCTGAATACTCCAGGAGCTGGCAGGGTTGGTTTACTTCCAGAAGTTTGATTTGTTCTGCTTCAAAGATTCCTGAACAATGGCATTTGCAAAATGTGCAACTGCAAAATGGATCACTTGCTACCACTGTATTTGAGCTGCCTGTGTAAATGAGCAGAGCAACATGCAGTTAAAATCTTGGGTTTTGAAAATCACAGACTTGCCTGTTGAATATTTTATATTGAAACAATCTGCATCCTAATAGGCTAGGAGTATGTATTTTTTAAATAAAGAAGCATATTAACTTTAATTTCCCTTTTTAATCTTCAGTTCAGTTTGTATTTTTAATTACTTATTCTTGTGTGTAATTTTAAATGGATTTGCCATGCCAAGCACTTTTCAAATAAATGAGTTTTTAAATGATCCTTTATGTAATTTAACAAGAGTTGAATCATATTGTATGTTCTTTTTATCAAGAAGCTCTCTCAAAGTGTGCTCTCAGCATTTGACAATTTCAGATTTCTTTCATAGTTCTTTGTATTAAAATGCCAGTTTTGTTTTTTTCCCTGCATTCTGATTATGTCAGTTCTCAAATGTGATGGCTACTGGTAATGAGGGTACAAGTCATCTCATCAGCTTGATCCTTGGAATTCTCTTTTGCTTCACGTAAAACCATCATTCATAATTCATCCCCATCTCTGCAATTGCAATATAAGAGCTTATTAACTCAGTTTTGTTACTGAATTTTGACTCATTTTAGTTCAAATAATGAGCACCTGTGTTATTCACTGCTTCCCATCTCAATCTGCATCCCAATGTCTACTAATTCTGAAATTTAAATTAAAGATAAATATCAGAAAATAAATGTTATTCAACTCAAAATACCAGTTTAAGAATAAAAGTGCACAAATAACGTACATAAACATTATTAAAGTTCCTTTTTGAACCCTTAAATTATTTAAAAGGACTCATATTTGGTACAAAATCTTTTTTTTTCTGTTGTCATTTCCAAATTAAGTTTAATAACTGTGCTTTCAGAACCTAGCTGGATGAGGTAATCAGGTTTTTCCACCTGCCAAACTGCTCACACACTGAATATAAGTCTTCTCATAGTTGACTTTAATACCTGTGGTTCAGTGTTTGGGACTGAAACTTAACATGAGGGTACTTATTACAGTAGTTGCTCTAATCTCTAAGACTGTACTACCAACGCTAGTTATCCGGCAGTTCCGGTGTTGAACTTGTTTTTATAAAAAATAGCAAGATTGTGCACTCGGTTTGTGGCAGAAGCTTGTCTAAGGCACTGTAAGGGAGGCACGGTGCTAACACACTTGTTCTAATGAAGTGTTAACACAGGAATGACTATGAAAAGGTAATGGCACTAAACATCCATTTTGCAATACAGCACTATGTTCCTTTTGATCTTCCCTTTACAGAATGGTCACTGCATCTCACATTGTCCTGTACTGTTTGCCTGTTCTAGATCATGATCTGATTGTTCACATTCCATACTTATCAGCCAAGCACCAGACCTGTGGTCAGTGAATTATTTGCAGTACTCACATTTTGACAGGACCGTGGTTCTGCTCCAATTCTGTTGATTTATTGTTCAGTTACAGGTGCTGGGAGGCCCCTGTTGGTTAGTTCTTTAAAAAAGCTGGAGCAGTGCTCTAGAAAGGCTTCCTGTAAGCATTTACTCCAAGGTGATAGTGAGTTTGGTCTGATTTTGAGAGAAATGGTGACACTTCTCTTTTATATTCATTTAGGATGAATTTCGGATTTATTCTCGTAAGACTGTGACATGGATCTCTGTGTCTGCACTTATCAAAAGTAGATCAGATTATCCAGCCACTGCTGAGGAAGACTCAATCTTTAGCAAAGCCATAATGAAGCCGAGTTTGCAAGTAAGTAAAGTATTCCCTGCAGCATCTGGGAGATGATAGCAAATCTCAACCATGCTTCATAGAGTGAAAGTGAGCTGTGAAACATATCCAGCTAAGAAACTTGCAGCTTGATGAACACAGTGAGTTGTGGAAAAACAAGCTAGAGATTTTGGAGAACTGTACTCACCTCTGTAAAAATCCTCTCTTACTCTGAGGTGAGTTGTGAAAACAGAATCCTCACTACTCCTGAGAGAAGATGTACATTATAAGTAGGAGAGTTTCAAGACACTGGGGTTGGTAGTGAAGAATCAGAGGTCCAGATCACAAACTCATTCCTGGCATAGGAATCAAGGAATTTAAGGGTGGCTCTATGTCTGAAGGGAAACTGTGAGGAATCAAACATCACAGCTCCCACAGTAACATGAAAACAGCTGAAACGTGAATGCAGCTGAAGGGGAACAGAATGGAAAAGTGCCTAGGCAGAATTGCATCAGAAATGTTTCATCAAGGAGGGCCTGAAACACATTTTTTTTTCTGGCCTTTGTATGCACCAATTTGTGCTTTAAATTACATTTGCTGGAGTCAGGTCTTGCACTGTTGACTGTTCCTGCAAAAATATATCCTGGTCTTTGCAAGTTCCATATCTTTAAGATCCCAGTGAGGTGCTGGGGAGAAGATAGACGATTAATTGATCCACGCAGATTACAAGGTCCCTCATGAGTTGAGTAAAAATAATTATCCCCATTTTAGAACAAGTACCAGACAGTTCAGTTATATGTCTTACTTAGCATTACACGTTAACTTAGTGTGAGCAAAAGAAATGCAATGGTACATTTGCTAATATCTGGCTCTTGTTTATAGATACTAGGTCACTGCACTGGGGAACTCATAAAAGAGCTGTATTCTCTTCCAGGAAATAGATTTCTAACTTCTTATTATTTATTTTTATATCTACAGCAATTTTTAGTAGATATTTTCATTATAAATCTAACTTTAACTGAGTAAAGCTGTTGCTGTTACTGCTGTTTTGTGCAGGTATATATTAATGTACGTAAGAAAGTTTAGTTCCAGCTAGTTTAATCGACTGGCACAGTGTGAAAGTGAAGACTGGTTTGTAACATTCTTCAGAGGATTGAATTAGTAACGTAAAGAAGCCCAATATAGCCCTCAAATAATAGGCCCTTTGAACAACATTTTCATATCAATCCAAACATCTAGATAGAAGAGAACAAATTTCAAAGCAGCAAAGAGCAAATAGTTTAATCCTTCACTACCAATTCAAAAGCCTCTGCTTATATAAATTATAAAACCTTTTTGCTGTTTAAGGTACCTAAGTCCACAGAGTAATGTGTAGTGCCCAAGAGCTATCCAAGGACCTGTTCCAGCAGTGAGTTGTGTCCCTTGTTTCCCACTCCAGTTTTTAGCATTACAAATATTGCAACTCCTGTTGCATGAAATCCTATCTACAGACCTCTTGTTAGGTTAAAGGCTGCAGTTATAGCTCCATTTTGAGTCAGTGTGTGAGCTGAGTATAGATTTCATTGGCCTACAATAATGCTTATTGCACTGGGTATGGAGGGTCCCCTAGAGCTGATTTCTTTATTGCCTATGTGTATAGGTGTATAGCCTTGCCTTCTTCCAGCTGATATAAAGCACTATTATCTCTAATAGGCTTCGTTATAGTTGTGCAGGACAGGACAGACTCCTTTTGCAGGTTATAAATGGCAGTGTGTGTTCCTAATGGGTAACTGCTCTGCAAGGGCTTAGCAATAGCAGTGACTCAGGAAGTATCCTGGGATGACCTTTCTTGTTGGTTGACATATCTCTTCAGCGGAAGGACTCAGTACTATGCGTGCAAACTGCCCAAAGCCCCCTGCTTTCATCAAAGCCAGACAGAAAGTAAGGGAGTTGTTGACTCTACATGGGTTTTCACAACTGCCTGCATACCCAGCACTGCATCAGTGATCTCTTCCCTTAGTTCTGTGAAATGAGAGTGAGGATTGTTTCCTTGCTGCACAAAATGGGGAGAGAAGAATGCTGCTGTGTACTTGCTTGGCCTGAAGATGTGTAAAGCTCACTGGAACCTGCACTGAGGTGGAGAACCCACTCTAGAACATAACTAGATAGCATATGCAGTCCTGTTTTCTCTCCCTCTTTGTCCCCTATATAGTTTGCTTTATCTGTGCCTGACCCCAGTGAGGATTCCTAGCTGAGATCTGTGAGCAGGCCTAGGAGTGTTTTTGTTTACAGTGTTGCATATATTGTTGTCCCTGTTTTGTTTTGCAGGTGAAAAGTATCCAAGTACAAAAAATTCGCTATGTTTGGAATATCTTTGAAAAACAGTTCCAGAAGGTTGGGTGAGTTCAATGCCCTGGTAACACAACTCTCAGGGGAAGTCAAGCTTCTTTGTGAATAATGTCTTAAGGAAAACCTTCCCTTTATATTTTAGAGTCCTAGAAGACCACCACACTTGCTCAGCTATACATGCCAAATTTGGTTCTGGTCTCACCTGCTATGAACAGAATGTCAGGTACACAATTAAAATACAAGTACTCAGCATATGGATTTCAGAGATGTAAATTCACTGCTGTTGGTGCACTTTCTGTGAGTTTCTTTTGTATCCATTAAAATGCACATAATTTTAGATGAAATAGCCATGCATGAAAAATTGAATGAAAAGGGCTAGAGAATGTTGTGTATTCCTTGTCAAAGTTTTTGAAATGTCTCAGTATGCATCACTGTTATTGTTCTCAATCAGGAAATAACTATGTCCTGTAACTAACTCTAAGCAGTTCTTATTTGGGGTAAGAGAAAGTCTCCATGAGACAGTGCAGATAAGGTGTGTGTGTGTGTGTGTGTGCTTCTTCAGTCCATGTAATTGTGTTGGACTTCTAAATCAATTAGTTCTGGTCATTTAATTTGTTATCACAAACTACTGTATCATTAGACAATTTACAGAATAGGTGTTCCTGAAACTGCTACATAAAGAAATGATCTTCAGTTGATTAATACTGAAAATCTAGCTCCTGACCTTAGCTTATGTTAAATTTTACGTTCAAATCACCCTTAACTTTATGCAAAAGTATTTGGTTTTAGATCACTGAGTTTTAGGTGCAGAATTCCTTTGTTTATGGTGCTTCAAAGAAATTTTTGTGTGATGGAAACGTTTGCCTTAAAGGCAGTGTTACACCTCTTGTCTGAGTAGATTTCACTGGTACAGTTGTCTTTTCTGACATAAGCACTGTAGGGGCATTTAATTTTTTATCTTTTTCTTGGAGAAAGATCCTCACAGCCTTTAAACTGGGATCGATACAAGCTCTCAGGACTGTTGAAAGCTGCAGCTTCTTGAGTGAGCTGCATTGTCACTATTTTATCTCTAAGTGATGTATCTTTATCCCATACAGGAGAGTTATATGTGGGCCAAACACTATTGATGTTCCAGTGATCCCTATTTGGAAACTGCTCATCAAAGAGGTTAAGCATTTCTGTTGCTTTTATTCTAGGCTACTTGAGGAGGCAGAATGTGCATATAATGGATTCTATGTCTGAATTAGCTTCCCAGTGTTCACTCATTAAGCACTCTCCTTTTTTCAAATCCTGTTTAAAGCTGTTAATGAAATCACCATAATTTAATTTATTCTCCATTGTTCCTGATCCTCCATCCCCATGCCTGTATAGCTGCTTGGTATTTGTATGTATATGTGTTCTGGGAGCTCATTCTGTTGGCCTTACAAGGGTCAGTGAATGTTTACAAGCTGCACTAGAAATCAAACCTTCCAGGCAAAGGCTGTTGCTTAATCAGCAGAGATTAAGTGAACAGCAGTAGCTGGTATATACCTACAGCTGCAGAGCGATCCAATGAGTTCATGATTCTGGGCACAGCATCATGTAAAGTACTAGTATCTTTTTCTGGACATATAGAACTGGAACTATCTATATATCACCTAGACAGAGTGTTTGTGGAGATGTTCCTGTGGTGTGTGAGCTCCATCCTTGATGGCACAACCTGCTCTTCTCTCTCCTTTGTTACATCTCTTGTAAAGAAGCAAGCAAAACAAGGCTTGTGCTGAGCCATTCACATCCCAAATAACATCCTATTGGTCGAGATTATTTGGCCCTTTTGTCAGATGGAGATGGTCCAATCTGATGAGACTGAAGCCACTGCTAACAAAATTAGAAAGTTAGTCGGGAGACACAACACTTAATAGCTTTTATTCCAGCCTATTTCCAACAGGATGGACTGGGTGGGTATACTGGAGCCATTTAAATGTGGCCAGCTCTTGAGTATTGCTCTCTCTCCAAACAGGTCTTAAATCCATTTTACGTGTTCCAGCTGTTCAGTGTGTGTCTGTGGTTTGCTGAAGATTACACGGAGTATGCCACTGCCATCATAATCATGTCTCTCCTCTCGATTTTTTTGACTGTATATGATCTTAGACAGGTGAGACACCCCACCTTGTTCCACAAGGAGGTTTTATTTCTAATGTCTGGGGAAAGGCCAGGATGTTACAACATGCACATGTACAGTGCTATGAGAGTTACTCAGAGGTTTATTCTCATGATGTTGTGTGGTAGCAGGTGCAGTGGCCTGGCTTCCTAGTTATCATAATCTCTATGTGGGTCTTTACCCATATTCTCCCTTCCCCATTCTAGTGCTTCACTTTGTAACCTTTTGTTATATCTTCTCCATAATTAGGGTGGGGAATTTCTTTCTCTGTATGACTATATAGTTCCTGGCAGGGCCAGACCCCAGGTTATGAGAGCTCTCATAACTGCAAATAACAAAAGTAAATAATTGTTAGTGGATGAATTGCATCATATAAATAAGATGTAACACTTTTGTGTGTTCTCCTTTAATTTATAGCAATCGGTTAAACTGCACAGACTGGTTGAGTCTCATAACAACATCAAGGTCACTGTCTGCAGAAATAAGGAAGGTGACTCCTCTACACTTTTTTCTTCAATGTGTTTCATATTTGTAGCACTTTATATCAAACCCCAGAATGAATAGTATCAAATTCTTTCTAGAGCAGTTTCCTCTTCTGTCTCTCAGCTCAGTTAACTAGCTTCTGCAGATTGAGTTAATTTGACCTAGAAGTATGTTGTGGCACATCAGTCATATTCATAACTGTTTGAGCTCAGCCTTACAAAAAATGATCAGAAAAATTATGTAATTTTTCTTAAAGCAGTGATGACAACGCCAAACACATAGCAATTAAATGTCTTTGAGTCCACCTAATTGCTCCATGCAAAGTCTGTTCATTGCCGTGGTATTTAGAGCACAATCCATAAAAGTGGAATCAAAGAAAGGTAGACGCAAGCTTCTTCAGTTAGGTCAGCACATTGGAACAATAACCATTGGTTGGGCTCTCTGGGGAGTTAAGAAGCAATTCTGCAGTTTGAACCGATGCCTAGGCTTTTCTAAATATTGGAGGTTGTATTCTTAGGTCCTGCTTGTGGTCCTTTGTTTATCAGCCATTATAAAGAAGTAACAATCTATTCAGCTGGTAGTTCCTTGTATTTTTTCCCCTTACCACAGAGAAATATATGAAGCACAAAGTTTGTATTACATGTCACCTACAGGTTTCCAAGAGCTGGAATCACACCATCTTGTTCCTGGAGATACACTGGTTTTGAAAGAAGGCAAAACTCTTTTGCCTTGTGATGCCATCCTGATCAGCGGGCAGTGCATTGTAAACGAAAGCATGCTGACAGGTACAGCTTATCCCTCCCAGGTTTACCATCACATCATCATCAGCCCTATGGCTTCAGCCAGTGACACAGGCTGTGACACAGTGTTATCATGTATCAGCCTTACTATGAGATAGTTCGTAGCTAGCCTAGAACAATAGCTAGCTTTTCAGATGTTTGCTGTAATAAAAATTGAATTGTAGTTAGCCCCAGCTTATCTAGATAGGCAAGATGGACTTTAGGAAGGGCAGTCCATCGTTTTCTTCCTTTCAGGGGTGCAGAATTTAGGAAGGCATCCTCTGATTAGAAAGGAAAGAGTAGACAGTGAAGAGAAGTGAGCAGGATGGGAGAAGAAACAGTAGATATGGAGCAAAGCTGTTCCCAGATAGGGCCTGCAGTCCACTCAGTAGTGGTTTCTCTTGGTCACTCTGAATGCCTTGTCCCTGATCGCTGCAACATCTCCAACCTGCTGGAGTGTCTGTCTAGCCCTCCGGACACTTAGTTCATGTGATAGCAGTGGAGGACACACCAGGGGGGAGAGTTCACCGCAAAGCAGGATTTTTGGTGCAAGAGATGTTCACTCTCCTGTTTCTTGTCTTTAAATTTGGTCTTGGCCTGAATCAAACTGAAACCCACAGTTCTGAAATTTCATGTAAATGAGAAATTCCAGAAACCCCTTTCATTTAGGAAGCTTCAGCTATCTGAAAGTATTTCTTCTGCTTCACATTAGTGTATCTGCTCTGACATAAATAGGATATTTGTCAGCTGTCAAGCATTGAGCTAAAGGCTCTCCCCCCCTAGGAAGGGGAAATAGGCAATGTCATGTTTAATCTGCCCAAGGGAATAGTGTAGTGACCTGTACATGAGGTTCAAACTAGGTAAACAACTTGTAGCCATCAAGTGGAGTCATGCAACACCAGTTCAGGTCTCTTTTCAGGTCTGTATATATACAGTCAGGGTTCGGAGTCCTTGGACTCCTTTCAGTTCTCAGATCTAAACAAAGATGTTGTACTGGTGCAAAAAAGAGCATTTCTCTGGCAGAGTCTGTTTGCTTGCTAGGCTTCAAACTTTTATTCACTCTGAAGATGTAACAATGTAAAAGTAACATTTCTCTAAACTAGTTTTCTCTAGTAAATATCTTTAACTTACCATCTAGACATCTAGATACTGTACTTACTTGAAAGTCAGCAGGCTGATTTTAAGGTGTACTGCAGTTTTCCTCATCTGAGATAATCTTCCCTAGGGGAAAGTATTCCGGTAACAAAGACCCACTTACCGCAAGCTGATAACTTCAAGCCCTGGAGAATGTACTGTGCAGAAGATTACAAAAAACATGTCCTCTTCTGTGGAACAGAGGTCATACAGACCAAGGCAGATGACAGAGAAGTAGTGAAAGCTGTGGTGCTGCGGACTGGTCAGTCAACACTTCAGTTTGCTTTTCCTTTCTTATTTTTTCTTACTGGAATAGTCTGACTTAATATCCCTAGTCATATTAAGTTGAAGTTATTAATCCAAATTCACAACAGTCAGTTGGAAAATCAATATCCTGGGCTGGGCTAAGCTATCATGCATTGTTCCCATTTGCTTGTCATAACTTTTACAAAAACTACCAGCATATGATTATAAAGAAGAATTTTGTTTTGCTTCTAAGACATTGAAAAAATCCTCCTCCTTAAGACAAAAATAACTTTTTTCTGTATTCTGCAGAGTAGGTCACATACACTGGCATGAAAGATCTGGGCTTTCTTTGTTAAGTTACAGAAAATATGAGTCATTTTAAAGCCCTCGATTCCTTGTAGAGAACTTTTGGAAATGTTTTCCTCTTGGAATGATTTTAGTTTGTCTTTCCAGGCTTCAACACAGCCAAAGGGGATCTGGTGAGGTCCATTCTCTACCCTAAACCCATGAACTTCAAGCTGTACAGAGACGCCCTCCGTTTTCTGATGTGCCTCATAGCATTTGCAGCCATTGGAATGATCTACACAGTGTGTATATTTGCACTTAATGGGGTGAGTTACTAATGCAGGAGAAATGGTCACACCCAGTTTCAAAATATTTGTGTATGTATATGGCTTCATATACAATTATATATAAAAATATAGTCCTTGTCTCGCTCCTTTTTGCCTTAGTATATGAGGCCATTTTACAATGTAATTGAATTTGTGACAGTACACAAGCTCTCATACAATCAATTCCAAGGTGGCAAAACCCAGTTTCCCAATAGTCATTTCTTCTGAGGTCTTAGTAAATCCTTTGCAAGCACTGCATGTCTTATCAGCAGCCTTCTGTATGCCAGCTGCCTCCGTTTGTGTGTTGCCTGCCCTGTGCTTGCTCATACATGTAATTTTCAATGCATGTAATTAGCATAATGCTTTCTAGAGCTCTGAAAATAGGAGATCCCAAGAGCTTAGCACTCTTCAAGTACCTTTTACAGATGTTTTGGTGGCACTTTTTGTACATTACTAGAAAAATCACAAGTGAGTCGTGTTAAATGGGACACAGACTGATGTGTCATTGTGAAAAGGCAGGTTTCCAAAAACTTCAGTTTGGATCAAAGACCTGTCTATCCCTGTCCACTGTCTCTGAGAGTAACTAGTAACAAATGCTTATAGAAACTGGTTAGGAAGTAGGGCAAGTATAGAACAATTCTTCCCAGCAATAGTCTTGTAACTTCTTGAAAAGAAAGTTTTAACACTTCAGTAAGCTGTTTTTTGTATGTAGATCATCTAGCTAGAATAGCCACTGAAATTCTCCCAGAGTGTGATCTAATATATTTCTGAATTCATTTATGCCTTGGACTTGACAGCACGTATGGCAGTAATTCCCACAGTTTCATTATGTACTGCATAAAAATGTTTTTAAAGCTGCTGTCTAAATTACTGAAGGCACTGTAGATTTTTGTTTTAGAGAAGTAGCAAATAGCCGCTTTCTGTTTGATGTTTCCTGTGCTATTCATGATTTAGAGATCACTGGCCACCCCTTCAGCCACCTTTCTTCCATGTTACAGAGCCCTGAACAGTACAGGTGTAAACACAGATCCCTGAAATTTATTCATGTTACCAAGAACTCCCCATTTTCTTCTGCCTTTTTTTTTTTTCATATCTTTGTATAGTCACTTGGTGGCAGGGGTGGAAGGGGGATAACCTTCACTTAGTTATCACTCAGCTTAATATCCTTGAGAGCTTTTAGGAAATAACTTTTGTAAAGCCAACTATCCAGTATCAGCTGAGTCATCCACATCTCCACTGATTTTTTCCAGAGTTCTCCAGGAGGTTTATGGGGTATTAATTCCCATGGTGAAGACTGCATTAGCTCTTCTCTAATGTGCCATACACATCAAGGATCAATTAATTCTGTATTATAATTTTAATCAAGTTTCTCAATGTAGAACTAAAGACTTACTGTGTCAGAAAGCAGCAAGGGCCAGCTATTCCCTTGAAGAAGGCAAGCCAAGAGCCAAGGGTGACCAGAGCACAGGTAGTGCTCTCAGTGACCAAGGCACAGTCACACAGCATCTGAACAGGAGAGAGCTGGGTGCTGGTAACAGGCCACCAATTGTCCCAGGCAAGGCAAACTGGTAAATAATCCAGGCAGACCAATCAGAAGCAGAAGGAGATGAGGACAAGGGGCAAGGCTGAAACGTATGTCCAAAGATGTCCATCCAGGAGACAGTGCTAGAGGCAGGTACACCTACAACATGGCTCAGACAATGACTGAAGGCCCAGGCCTGAGCTTAAATGGAGCTCCTGAACCCATAAGCAGGGGGTGTGGGTGGAGGTGAGGCTAGTGAGAGTAATTAAGGCCTATTAGTGCACCTAAGGGCCTACCATATTGGTCTCTTAAATCTCTAGAGGGTTTGTCTCAAACCCTTTTAAAAAGAGTTCACTTGTTCTCATGCATCAATATCAATGTAAGAAATAGTTGTACACTGTAAACAGTAGTTCTGCAATTTTTAAATCCTCATTGCTTTAGAACTCTTTCAGACACTTTATAGAAATAATTTCCTGCTTTAATAATTATCTGCCAATGTAAAGTCCAAGTCCTGAGTTGCAAGATTGATTCTGGAATTCAGCTTTTGAATAATTTTTCTCCTTTGGTATAATCTACAATCAGTTGGCTCAGAAGATTAATTCCCCTTGGGATATAAAAGAAAGTGTGTTTAAGGACGTACCTGGTGTCTGCTTTGCAGTTTTTTCTTGGTTTTTTGTTTAACTTACCCCCTCTAATATGTAAAATACATGCTGATGTTATCACAGCAGCTGAAACTGCCCTGTCAGACTGGTGTAAGATTCAGTTGCATGATATACTAAATACTTTCTCTTCTGTGAGTGTATTTATCTAAAGGTGGCAAGTGCTTCATTCTAGCATAAAATAGATATAAAAATGTTATCAAACTGGTGCCCTCTGTGATCTGAAACAATATCAATGAAGGGGGAGTGAGAACATGATGGAAATTCAGCACATTAAATGCAACATGATTTAAGGTCAAAATCCCAAGTAATAATAGAACTCTATGACGGTTTGCGGATCCTTCTGAACAGCAAATTGGCTTTAGTTTGCAGTGTCTTAGTTCTGGGACCCCAATTTGAAATCCATTCAAACCTTTAGCAGTGATATCAACTGTCAAAAATAGCAGTGCCAACTTTTGGCATACTGGCAGTCAGTTTTTCACCGACCTCTAGGCTCCTGAATTAGAGATTGCTTTTAGAAATATTACTTTTACTTCCGTGTCTCTTCCTGCAGGTAAAAGCAATTTCCTTTCACAACTCCTAGAACATAAGGTCAGAAGAAATCATTAGCTTATGCATTCTGCCCTCCTTTTCAGCACCATCCCATGTGTCTCACCTGTCACCCTAACATGGAGACCAGAGCTATACCTGTAGGCAGTTGGATGAATGCCCATATAAATGGCAGATTCTTGTGTGCTGTGTCATGGGAAACTGGGCTTGACTGAGGGTGTAATAACCTAGTTGGCATGTTTGGACTCATGTGCTTTGGAGGAGACTGTGAGCTCTACCTGGCAGGTTTGTTGGCATGGAGAATGAAGGAAGGCCTGGAGGCTGCTCTTTAGCAGTGGTGTAACCTTAAAGCCTTTGGTTAAATCAAAGCAATTAATTTCTTAAGGAGATTAATATGTGATGGACCATGAGCAGAAAACAGCATGGCCTGAAATACTTGCAGTGGAGGGGAGGAAGGATGAAGAGGGCTACACTCATACAATCCAAACAGCACTCCTTGCCACCCTCTTGCTGATAACTGCCTTTGGTTTTATGTCAGGAGGAGGCAGGAGAAGTGGTGAAGAAGGCTTTGGATGTTATAACTATTGCTGTCCCGCCAGCTCTGCCAGCTGCCTTGACAACAGGGATCATTTATACCCAGCGGAGGCTGAAGAAAAAGGGCATCTTCTGCATCAGCCCACAGAGGATCAACATATGTGGACAGCTGAACCTCATCTGCTTTGACAAAGTAATTGCTATGTGGTGGTTACTCCTACTAGTAATGGGAGCCATGCTAGGGCTGGGAGAATATGGGTTTTGATCAAGCATTTCCATTGTATTTTAGAAACACACTGATCAATCTTGCATACTTAAGTTTGTGTTGCTTGAGCAGACACTGTTGTAAATTGTTGTTTTTATTGGAATCCAGGAATTGGCTGGTAGCACTTTTGCTCTGCACCATGCTGGCATTTTCTGGACAGTAACTTCTTAAAATAAGTCTCGCTTTTTATTCCTCTTGAAGCTCTCATGTGGGAAAGTTAATTTAAATGTGCATTTTAACTTAGACTGGCACCTTAACAGAAGATGGCCTGGATCTTTGGGGCTTGCTGCCCTCTGAAAGAAACTGGTAAGGCTCCTTGACACACCAATAGCCCTTAAATTTGGTGGGATAGTGACTGGATTCTCCTCCTACATATATGAACAAATCTGAAAAACAATTAATGTCAGGCAGCAGTTTGAGGTTCCCCATGTTTAGATTTCCAGTATTTCTATAGTCTCTGGAAAATGAATTTGTTGCCTCATCCCAGGGGTCCTGCTCCACATGAAGAGATGCAGCCACTGTTGCCAGCACTTGGCACAGCATGCCCAGGCAGGGTTGTCCATAGTAGACATGTTTGGTTAAATCTCAAAGCTGGAGTGATGCCCTAAACCTTTATGACAGGAAGTCACTGTTACCCAGAAGATTGCCACTCAGTTCCTTCAGTGCCCTTGTTTTTTCCCATTTACATTTCCAGAAATATGCACACACAAAAGTGCTCAAACTTACATCAGCCTCACTGTTCAAGAGTCATTACACAGGCCAGAAGGAAGATACTTTATAATAATCTGTTCCTCCGTCCATCGCAACAGACTCCTTAACTATGCAGAATGCACCTATTCTGAGCATGTGTATCCCAACCTTTAACTGGTGTGTGAGAAATAGCTCATGGAGGAGGACAAGTCCCCAGAAACATGCTTGTGGTCTGACCACAGGGTAGGACTTTAACAGCCCCTTGACTTACGATTTTTTTTTTCTGTTAGTCATACATTGTTTGTTGTTCTCTGATGATAATTTTTATGTTCTTTTTTGTGTTAGCTTCCAGGACATTCACACCTTCCCAGTGGACCACAGCCTGCCTTGGGGCCCAGTGTTCAGAGCAATGGTGGTCTGTCATTCACTAATTGTTTGGGAGGGCAAGATCCAAGGAGATCCACTGGATGTGAAAATGTTTGAGGCCACTAACTGGGTAAAGCTGTGCTTTGTTGCTGTGCAAATAGAGGTGGGGAGTTTTGGTGTTCTCACAAAGGAGAAATGTCCCAAGTCCTGCCATCCAAATAGCCACTTCCCACACAGAAGTAAAACAGCTAAAACCTAGAAGAGAGACCACATGCTCAGGCTTTTGGAGAAATACTCCTTGTTTCTGCCTAGAGCTTTCACCTAGAGGTACTATGGGTATTTAGCTCCTTTGACTGGAAGTATTGGATATCATGCAAACCCCACTGGCGTGTCAACTCTTGACTGTGGCTGCTGCCAGGTGTGACATATGCAGATTAAGACTGCTTTTACAGAGCATATAACAGACTTCTGCGAGCTTTGAACTAGATACAAGCTTTTGACCTTTGTTAGGGCTCTGTGAATGTGGAGGTATTTCTACCATCTTCAGATTTGAAATCCCATGCTTCTATGAAAGCACTATTTTCAGTCTCTGTCCCATTACCTACAGCCATCAGTGTTGCTGTTTACTCTCTGATCAGTTGTGGGGGAAGGGAATAGGCATTTATGAAAACTAAAATGTTTCATATCTGAGATAGATAAGAGGAAAACAGCCCATCATTACCTGGTGCAAGGTATAGCCACAAGCCATTGCTGATGCAAGATAAGAGATTCAGGGCAGGATTAGCTAGTTATGTGTGTGACAACATCTGTACCTGTCTGTTTTGTATCTGCAAAATTTGTAAAATAGCCAACTTTTAAAGAATAAACTATCCAGTAATGACAGGAGTTAGAGAGTGCTTTTCCCCAGGAGCATCACCTTGCCATCTCAGCCTTAGGCAGACACCCGTCAAAGTTATAAATTAAACAGGAATAATCCTGTTAAATAATTCCCGTGAAACAGGTTCTTTCCAACCTAAATAATTCTATGAATAATCGTGTGCCCTTTGACACCATAAAATATTTTTGTTCCTCATAGTCATGTTGTGATTAAAAAACCCAGCTGAGTCTTGGAGTGCTTTGGGAGCAGAGGATTGTGCTTTCTACATTAATACAAAGTCTTATTATTTTCCCATTGGGTCTATGTTATAGCTAAAGATTTTTGCATATTTAAGTGGGTTGTAATGCATAAAGGATTTATGGTCAGTGAGAGGACATAATCCATTTGCTGTGCAAGAGTACAGCAGTATCTTAGTGAAGCTGGTGAAGCTCTGGATTTGATTGCCAAGGGAGGCAGTGGGTTTTCCATTACTGGAGCTATTTAGTGTGAGGTCAGACAAACTCTCCTCATGAATGAAAAAGATGATACCTTTTTTTGAGGGAAGGAAAAGCTCTAAATTATTCCTTGAGGTTCCTTTCAGCTCTGCTGGTGCTATGATCAAAAAGATTTTTTTCCTTCAATATACAGGTGATAGATGACTCCACTGGACACCAGACTGAAGGTCAAGGATCCACACGTGCCACAGTTGTTAGACCTGGGCCTAAAGCCAGCAGTGTAAGCTATTTGCAGGATTCACATTCATGATCAAGTTAAACTG
The DNA here is from genome assembly GCF_000700745.2 of Antrostomus carolinensis. Classification (NCBI taxonomy): domain Eukaryota; kingdom Metazoa; phylum Chordata; class Aves; order Caprimulgiformes; family Caprimulgidae; genus Antrostomus; species Antrostomus carolinensis. The sequence continues at coordinate 50,713 of NW_010299047.1, read as the reverse complement.
TTAGTGTAAGAGTTATCTTTCAGTAGAGAAGCACTTGGTTGTCCTAGTCCAAAACAGGTCTTGCACATTTTGTCTTTCTCATCCTGCCTGTAGAGAGATTGCCTTGCTGTCTCTGATTAAAAAGAGATGCCTGGGGGAACTTGCTGTCCACCACAGAAGCAGGGGGATGCTGGATGACAAATTGTCCAGATCAAGAATTTGCCTGTCCTGATAGCTCGAGACTCAATCCAAACTCAGCTGAGTGGTGAAGATCTCCAAAAGCACTTGGGACTGGCAGTTAATGTCAGACCATTACTGGTGACGTACACCAAGGGGGGTGCTTTCAGACATCAATTTTCCCTTTGCAAGACCAGTGTAAGACCCAGCAGAGTCTTGTTAAAGAACCACGACTAGTGAGTTCCCTTTGGTAAATTACATCTAATAATCTGCTAAAACTGTCAGTGAACTTTTCTTACTACTTAAGCTAATTATTTCTGTACAAATTTCACCTCTTTTTTATATACCAGTCCTTTCTGTCCCACTGTGAAAAATCAGCCCGTTATACATGATTAGCTACTTTCCATGGCCCAAAGAACAGACCTAAAATCCCTTGGCCTGAATTTAAAATTGTTGCTGCAGTATCTAATCCACTTGCTTTTCTCCTAGGCCCCAGTGGAAGGAGTTACCATTTTACATCAGTTTCCATTTTCTTCAGCCTTGCAGAGAATGTCTGTCATTGCTCAGGAAATTGGTGGGGAACAACAGGTCTTTACAAAAGGGGCTCCAGAAGTGGTAGCCATGTTAAGTAGGGCAGAAACAGGTAACTAACATTTATAAATGCTTCCTAGAAACACATATGTATAAGTGACTTTTGATGGTGCAGTGAAGTGGAAGGTCCAAATGAGATTTCTGGGTCTAAGACACTATACCTCAGCTGGAAAAGTTAGAGTCTTTCTGTTGTGCTCCAAGTCTAAGGCTAAGCTCTCCTACAGCCCTTCTCAGCAAAGAAGGACTGCTAAGAGATAAAAGCAAGTACCCAATCTTGTACAAGTTATACAGTCTCTGCCAGAATAGATATTTGAAAAAGTTGTCTACTGGTCCAGAATACACGCAAAAAAGTTTTCTTTTTTTTTCCAAGCCTTGGGAGGGCAGCTAGAAGAGCACAGCTCCTTCATGACACACTGGAAGAAGGTATGTTTTTGCAGAATAGTTTAGGATCATAAGTGCAAAGTGACAGAGGAGAGGCAGTGATTTTCTTATCAAGCAAATGTCAGTTCAGTAGCTTTCCTTGATGTCCATGGCCTATTGGTAGACTCTAGGTATACCTGCCCTCTGAGACAGGAACCTTCCCTGCTCCAAGGCTTCCTTTTATGAGAAAGCAGTCAAATGCCCTAATGAACTGTCTTTTCCTCTTTTGCACAGTCCCATCAAACTTTGAAAGCAAGCTTCTGCTCTACACAGCACGGGGCTTTAGGGTCATTGGACTGGCATATAAATATCTACAGGCAGGAAAGCAACCTACTGATCTAACAAGGTAAGCCTAGACTGCTTCTTATAAGGCATATTCAGCCATGGGTTAGTGATGCCTCACGTAGTACCATTACCATGACACCCTGCCAAGAGCAAGGCTGTAGTAGAGAGTTCTGTTAAATTTAGGCCAGAGGGAGTCTGATTTAAATCTGGATATAGGTCTGTCTGAGAATTGGTAGAGGGGATTTTATTACCTCATGCTTATAGCACATGCCCAGAATCCTTACACATTTCTTAACTTTGGATCAACATAGGAATTAAAACTCCAGTACACTCTGAAGTCTAGTACACCAGACTCATTGCAGATTTATCAAGGCTTTCAGCTGAAGAGAAGTCTATTTTTTTGTTATCCTGGCTCCTTGATTAAGCAAAGGCAGCAGATGACCCCCATTATACCACCTGTTCTCTAGCCCGAAGTCAGCAGACTACCTTCTGCTGCTGTCTTGGTCCAATCCTTTAGATTTCTAGCTTTAGCTCTCTTTAGTTTCTAGAGAAGGCAGCAAACTCTTCTGCTGTGCCCATGGTATTGATTTTCCACAAGCCTCACACAAGAACATCTACACATGATCCATATGCTTTTACTCAAATCCCTCCTAGCTGCAGGTCCTAATCCAGATAGGGCTCACTTGCTCTTTCAGAGAGCTTTTTGCTTTGCTGGAAGGGCCAATGACACTGGGGCAAAGTGCAAGTTTGTTTAATTCTTGTGAGCAGTGTCATAACAGACCTATACAACCCAATGAGCAAATGTCTGTGATAGGGCCCAGGTTTTGCAGTTGTGTATGCAGTTATAGCATGTGTGATGTGTATGCTGACAGGAAAAAAATAAAACTGGAGGTCGAACACAAGATCTGCTGTGAAAGTAGTGACTAGTCAGGCACTACCTGACTCAGCTATTCTGACTGCCGTGCAAGTGTTTGGCATCATCTCCTCTTTACTACAGTGGCTAAAATAAGTGTTTTTAAGCTTTTCTTTTTTTAGACTCTTCAGAGTCAACCTCTCTCCCTGAGAGACCTCCAGTTTATGACTTGGGGATGGGATTGTTTACCAAATTCTGTTCTCAGCTGCATATGTTCAACTGTAAAAGAAGCAATAGCACAGGTGTAAAGAAAAGAGAACAGAATTGGAGTTCCCACGTGCTGTTTGCTCAGATCCTAATGTCATGAGTAGCAGATACATTTACTACATTGAGGACTGTACTTGTTGTACAGTCCTCAAATGAGAAGGACTAGTGTGCCTGAACTTTCCAAATCAGACCACCATAGTTTGGAAAACCTGCAGGAAATTCAGGGTGCTTTTTCATGCTGGCTAAGGATGATGCATGAATGGAAAAGAGTCTAACTTATCCATCAGGCTTCATCTTGGTATGTGGAGCAGGTATGTAAAAATTGGCTCTTTTTTTGATTTGGTAATTAAGCAAACATGAGCTGGAAGCTGGCTATATACTGAGCTCATTCTTCAGAACAAGAGAAGAAGAGAATAGATGGCTGAAAAATCCAATTAAGATACTCCATACACAAACAGCACCACTTGCTGCCAGTGGGAAGCAAGCCCTGCTGGTATTGAAATAGCACCACACAAGATAGAAAGCCTGGGACTGTTGAAAACTAACAAGTTATTTTAATTCTTTTGAGTTAGGTGGGATAGTTAACAGTTATAACTGGCTATCAGCAAATTCAATGCAAAAACAGGCCCAAGGCAAAAAGAAGGATTAAATCTGTCTGTCTGTTCTTTGCTCTTAGGGAGGAGGTAGAATCTGATCTGACATTCCTGGGTCTGCTGATAATGGAGAATCGATTAAAGAGGGAGACAAAGCCTGTTCTGGAAGAGCTCAGTGCTGCCCGCATCAGGAGTGTTATGGTCACAGGTATCTAAAAAGGGTGGATTATTTATGTGGCCACTGGCCCAGACAGGGAGTTCAATGATGTTTGAGTGAACAGTCTGTTGCTTTGTCACCACCACTGGTGAGAAGCCACAGACATTTGTATCTCAGACAATTATAGTCCAAGAAGCATCTGTGTTGTAATAATGACATGAGCTGAACCATGCAGGCTTATGTCCCTGACAGCTTCACCAGGCTGTGTCAGACACCTAACTCGTAATCTGTCCCAATTTTACCACAGATCAGAGCCTTCCTGTTCCTCTGATGCTTTCTATGTGTTCTCCCTGGTAAGGTGATCAGATGATGTGCACAAAGATATGTCATGCAAGTTCCCCTTTTTATAAGGCCTCATGAAATCCTGTTGTCATAAATGAGCAGAGTTGGAACATGGATGCCAGGACAAATCACTGAACCTTATAACACCTGGTAATTCATGTCTACCAGTCCCTATTTATCCCATCTTTTTCTTGAAGGGCTGGTTTGGATTTGGATAGGATAAAGCCCTGTTTTTCCATGATCCAAAGACATTTTTCCAGGAGTCCCACAGATACTGTCTTTTTGGGCTTCACCCCTTTCAGCACACATTGTACACCAAAGCCATCTAAGGCCAGTTGATGCTAGCAGCAACTTAGCGGTGAATCCCTTACTGCTTTTTGTCTAAAACTCATAATCTAGGAGCACATTCCTCATCTGGATTTCTTCAAGCTGAAGATGAAAATATTTCACCTCCAGATGAAAATGCAAATAATTCATTTCCAGATGAAAGTATGTTTAATTATTGAGACAGACCTCATCTGCAAATTTTTGATCTTTATAAAAAGCTTTCCTAGGCACAGACACTGAAATCTTACTGATTCTTGCAGGTATATTTGAAAACTCTGAATTCAGGAAAAGGCTAATGTTTCCTTCATAAACAATTCCTCATTGCAGAAATTTTTAGATAACGCTCCCTTTGTTCTTTCTAGGTGACAACATTCAGACGGCTGTAACCGTTGCCAAAAATGCTGGGATGATTTCTCCAATGAACAGAGTGATTCTTGTGGAAGCAAACAAAATACCTGAATCATTTTCAGCATCTATAACCTGGAAACCACTAGAAGAAAACAAAACTGAAGATTACGGAAGCCTGGTGAGCATATAATGAAGCAGGTGTTGTGCAGCAGGAAAACAAACTAAGCTGGAATGCTTTGAATAATGCAGTGAGATTATGCTAGTATGACAGAGACTAGTCATTCACCATTGTCTGCATGTCATGCTTGTAGAAAAGTGTTTAAAAAGAAGAGATCTTTATAAAAATGGACTCCCCTAGAGCTTCCTTCCTAGCATATTATCTTGTGAACATGTTTTTGCTAACTGCCTGGCTACATTTGAGAAAAACTTTGCAGAAACCCAGGAAAGGTTTGTCTCTAGCCTTCATGCTTAGCTGATGCCAGTTTAAGGCAT
>NW_010299047.1:38065-45872 GCF_000700745.2 Antrostomus carolinensis | reverse complement strand
TATGAGGTAAATGTCGTAGTATAGATGTGGACTTAAAATCTATGGAACTGCACTGAATGAACCAGCCCTCTTCAAGCAGGTAGAGAGTTAGCACTTCTCTGCAGAATTAAGACACAGATTAATTGTTGAGAAATTGCATATACACAGTGAAACATAGGCTAACTTATGCTAAGAAATTATATTTCATCAAGCATCTCTACAAAGAAACTGAGACAAAGACCAGTTGCTCTCTCTCTGAAGAGTATGTCTGAAGGTGCTGGCTCTTCTCTGGGAAGTATTAAGAGTCAGGCAGATGGAAGGGAATCTCTGCAGGGGCTGTTGAAGGGGCTCCTTTCTACTAAAGCTCAGCCTGAGCAGCATCTTCACTGTGTTTCACTGCAAAAAGCCATGCCTAGCTATGGTGTCTGTATGCTCTTTCTACCCCTCTCACTCGCAGTGCAGCCCACCAGATTGGCACTGTTGCATACATTCTGCCAAATGTGGCAATGCTGAGGGCCAGGTTTTAAGACTTATGAAGCACCCAGTTCCCACTGAAATTAATGGCATTATATGCCTAAATCCCCTTACAAATCTAGACAAAGGCAATGGGCCTTGGGCCTTGAACCCAGGTCTCCCAGAGTCTTCACGAGTGCCCTCTCCATGGTATGTCCTTTTCTGTATCTGCAGTTGTGCTGGTGTAAATGCACGTAGTAGCTTTTGAGGGCCTGGGAGAAACACTCATTGTGCCTTGTTTCATAGGAGGATGACAGTAAGACTGAACGAAGAATGAGGCTGGCATTGGGATCAGGCCAGTATCATTTTGCCATGAGTGGAAAATCTTACCAAATTGTAGCACAGCATTTCAGGCACTTACTTCCAAAGGTAAGATCTGGATTATTTAACTGGAGTAGGCTTGCCATTCAGTAGATTCAGATTGTCCTGAATAATTAGCTGAAGAGGACATCTTTGGGGAACGATTTTGACCCTGAAATACTTACGGGCTGGATGAATCTCTGATATTAACCTATGGGGAAGGATCTGAAAAACCCTGGATTTTTTCTTCACATGAGAGGAGCAAACATGCCTCATGATGTGAGGCCATGACTTAAAACATCCGTGTCCATATGCCTGGCCCTTGCACAGCACTGATTCTGTCACGTTTTGGAGAACAGGAGAAAACATGCTATTATGCAGAATGCAATTCAGCATGACTTGTCTGTTTTATGGAAAGGATATTCTCATGAATTCTCTTCTAGTAAATCTCTGCCTGGTAATCTGTGTTCATCAGAACTCAAATGACACACAGGGCCTCTCGTCCTTGTTGTGATTGCTATTTTTTCAAAATATTAATTAAGATAATGTTTTATCTTTGATCAACAGCCTTTCCTGTTTTGGAGTCTAGCATCAGTTGTTTGGAAATGTGAATTTTTGGTGGTTTCTATTCCAGATTATCACTGAAATCACTGTGACTCTTACCTCAAGTGTTTAAAAAATCCCTTCCTTTTTTTCTCTCTTTACAGCTCCTGCTCAATGGAACAGTTTTTGCTAGAATGTCTCCTGGTCAGAAATCCAGCCTTGTAGAAGAGTTTCAAAAGCTGGAGTAAGTTCATAATGAGCCCTAAGAGTCAGGAAGTGTTTGATGGATTTTTCAGTCTTGAAACTTTCCAGGCTACAGCTTTCTGCTCCATCTGCCTCTGTCTTTATCTGCCTGCCTCAGCAGATTCTAGCAGGACTGGACCCCAAAGCAGAGTCCCCATACATGTCTATTCCCAGAGAATGTGAAGTAGCAGTGTCCTTAATCCTTCCTTTCTGAGCAGGACTGTCACCACTAGCCCTTTCCTTTGTTATGATTGACCTTCAACACAGTGAGGATGGGAAACTGAATGTGTTGTAGTGAATGTAAAACTTCATGCTAATGTTTTCTTCAGTCTGTCACAGCAGCAACTCTTTACTGTAGGCTCATGTGAGGCGCAAGCCCAAGGCTCATGTGCAGTCCAGAGTCCTGGGCTTATATTTCAGTCTTTCAGCTTTCCAGAAGAGCTTTTAACAGAAAGCTCACATGAATAAATGACTTGCATGGAGAATGCTCTGAGTCCCCTGTGTTTATAAGTCTCATTTTTCCCTAGAACTGAACTGTGGCTCACTTTATTTTTTTAGTTACTTTGTGGGCATGTGTGGAGATGGAGCCAATGACTGTGGGGTAAGTGAAAATTCTTTACAATATATTTATTTTAAAAATGAAAAACGAATGCAATGCCAGTAGAATATCCCAAACTAAGCACATGCAGGAAACGAGAGTGCTCTGCTTATTCACAGAGTAGTTGTACTGGCACCAGTGCTGATTCAGGCCTGATCCCACCGTGTGGTCCTTACCATGCAAGAGCTGTCCTAGGCAGAGATTGTTGCATATTGTGGTCTCAAGAACTGATTAATTTCCTTTGCAAAAACCACCCGAGGATTCTCCAAATCCTCCACTGGGGTTTCTGTCAAAATCTTCAGTTTCTGGGGGTGGAGAAGACTAGGGTGAGGAGGAGTTTCCGTGGGGAACAGCTGTAGCCCTACAAGGTTTTTGTAAATGCACATTTTAGAAGTGCAAGGAAGTTTGGTTTTTTTTCCCCCAAAAGGAAGGCTCCATGTTCAGGAGGGACCATAACTCCCTTCTGGGCAGGTTCAGTTCACTCCATGACTTCACAGAACCTTGTGGCAGTGAGAGCAATGCCACCTAGGCCCTAACACAAAGTCCCAAGGATTCTCCTGAGGGAAGCAAGAAGAGAACCTAGGCTGTCTGCATAAGGTGTTACTGCAAATAAGAGCTGACAAAGGAGGCAGAGCCAAACCTGTCTCCTGCAGCTGGTAGTGGATGTCTTTGGGGTCTATGGAAAATGGATTTTCCCATGCTGTCATCCCCGTTCTTCTGGACCCAGTGCCTCAGCCACATCCCACTGGAGGAACCTTTGGTTGGAGCACACCCAGGCAATTCAGAGGGACTGCTGTTCACAGTATGCATCCTATAATAAGGGGTCACTTCTTGGCTGACATGTCAGTTGCTGTGTCTTCCTGGTTTGTGAGTGCTGAAGAAGAATGTGACTTTCAGGCTTTGAAAGTGGCACATGCAGGGATATCGCTGTCGGAGCAGGAGGCATCTGTGGCTTCACCTTTTACATCCCGAACCGCCAGCATAGCATGTGTGCCAGAGCTCATCAGGTAAGCATGGAATTTTTTTTTCCTATTACAAAAAGGAGAAAATTCTCACTCTCAAATATTAGTATTGGGTGTTGCCACCAGACCAGAATGTACATATCTAGAGAAAAATAAATGTTTTTGACCTTGAAATTGCCATTTGCCTAGTTCCCATCTGAAATTCCTTTAAGATATATTAATTCCCTCAAGACTACAGGAGGAGGGTATCTACATCTGAGCTTTATGTCATTAGCAGTATGTTAAATGCAAAAGAAATAGCAAAATGAACACTGCTCCATAAAGCTGAATCAAATGTCCACATATCAACCTGTACACTATTGTTAGGCCGTGCTTGCTGATATGCAAGCAAAACGTTAGCATCTGTTATGCCTGGGTCCTGATTTTCCTTACTGGGGCAGATGAATAACCAGGGAGAGTGTGTTACCCTCGTTGCACTGCTCCTACTCCACTGCAGGAGGAGAGGACTTGTTAGTTTGACCTCACTGAGCAGCTGCTTGCCTGTGTATGTTTTTCCTCATATAGACTTGTTACCTGCACTATTAATGACATCAGGAAACCAGGGGGTAAATTTTAGACTTGGGAACATAAATGACTGGAATCAAGTCCTTTTGCTTGCAGCAAGATTTCTGCAAGTGAGGATTTCACTTCCATTTAGGCCAGATTTTATTTATTTCACCTCCCAACAAGATACTGGCAGAGACTTCTCTACTTGTGACACATGCCTTCACTTTCAACAACATTTTGAGAGGACTGGCAACAGGAGCAGACCCATATCCTAATTGCTGTCCTTTATTCACATCTTTGCACAGGGAAGGCCGTGCTGCCCTCGTCACTTCCTTCTGCATGTTCAAGTACATGGCACTATACAGCACCATTCAGTACCTTGGTGTTCTCCTACTGTACTGGGTATGTATTGGGAACATGTTGGCTAGAACTGGATAAGCAACCGCTCAGTTGTAGGAGAAACATGACAGAAAAGCCACAATAAAACTAGGGTATGGAGCTTTACCTTTATGTGAGCTGCAAACCTCTGTGGCATGGTCATATGGTCCTCCTGTACCTCAGCAGAAAACTGGAAAGATTCTTCCTGTTAACTTCAGCCAGCAGGCTCAAGATCCAAGCTGGGCAAAAAGAGGGCTGGGAGGCTGAACAGTATTTTGGATGAGGACATATGTCTGTGAGAAGGGAGAATGTGGCATAAGCATAATGCTGTTGCAATTTATTCAGCATTTAAAGCATGAATTAACTTGTTAGTAAGCAGAATCCCCTGGAGTGCCTTAAACCACTTTTGCATGGCTTCTTCCCAAATAGAGAGGAGGGCTTTGCATTCAGAAGTCACACAGCATCGAGAAAGCACATCTCTTCAAATAGCCTTCTTTTTTATTGCAGTGTGAGTGAACTGGAAGTGGTGTTAGTCTGAGCAATGCACAAAATGAGAATATTCACTGCAGGCCCAATGATGATGAATCTATTGGCAGGGTGGTGGATTGTGTGGTCCCCTTATCTGCTGAGTAGCGTTTCAGAACAAACAGCGGAGCATTAGCTCCATGAAAATAATACAGCTTTCTGGAGACAATATAAACAAGCCCATGGCAAATGTCTGATGTGTGATTTTTTTTCTTTGTGTTCCTCTTTTCAGCAACTAAACTCCTTTGGGAATTACCAATTTTTGTTCCAAGATCTGGCTATTACCACTGTAATTGGTGTGACAAGTAAGCCCCTTAGTCATCCTATGTACTAATGAGAGAATTATCTCAGATATTTTTCACCTCCTTGGAAGTGCATAATTCTATGTACAGAAAGGAAGAAAAGAGAGACTACATAGAGTACAGGATGTTTAGACTAGTAGAGGAGGCATTTTGTTTGAGAAAAGCTTTGAAATAAGATGGGTAATTCTTAGTGGAGCATTTGCTGAGCATGTAGGTTGTTGATAACTGGGATGTTATCTCTAGAAGGAGCAAAAGCATACGTAATGCAGTGGAAAGTCTATTCAGGCTTTTAAATACCTGAGCATCCATGCCCAAATGAAAAAGTGTAGGGATTGACTCTTTGGACTCCAGTTCATATTTGAAGCTGTGTAGGCAGGAGGCATGAGAGAGATGAAACTGGAGAAGAAAGATGTGACAGGTGTCAGACACTGCGAAGCAGGAAGTTGTAAGCCAAGAGTAAGAGAGGAAACCAGTGCTGGAGGGGAAAGAGAATGACAAGGTTGTTGAGATAGACTAAATGCAGGGAGAAGTTTAGAAGCAGGAATGAATGGCAAGGGCAGGGGCATGAAAAGCATATAACAAAAACACATAGCTGTCTTCCATCCCTGCTGGGACTCAGACAACTGGAAAAGGCCTTGATTAAATCAAGCCTAAAAGGGTCAGCCACAATAGCGGGTGCCAAAAGCTACCTTGCTATAAGTAGCCCATTGAAACACTGCGTCAAGGCTTTCTGTACAGCTCTTTTACCCAAAGTCTGTCATCTGTTGGGTCAGTTAATGTAGCCCCCTACCAGCTCAAATAACTGGGCCCTGGGTGCTTAGTCCAGGGGGATGCATAGAACATAGATAACAGAAAATCCCAAGCCACAGCTGACAAACGACAGAAAGAGAACAGGAGAGCTTGAGCATATCCTTATATCCTTGGGCCTGTCAGTAGACAAATGAAATAAAAATCCAACTTTTTATTTTCCAAAAATATATATTTGTATATATACTATATACATAATTATATATGTATATCTAGTATTTGTATGTATTATAAAGAACATGATAGACTGTAAAAGTACTGACCATTGATAACAGTCAGTAATACACAGCAGCACTGCTTGTATTTTGGACGCTCTAGTTAACATGTCTGTGCACGTGTCAGTGAGTTTCACAGGTGCCTATCCAAAGCTGGTTCCCTACAGGCCTCCTAGCCAACTCATTTCGCCCCCGTTGCTGCTCTCTGTTGTACTTAACATCCTCTTCAGCCTCAGCATGCAGGTATTCGGCTTTGTGCTGGTCCAGGAGCAGCCTTGGTATTCCAAGACCGATATACACAGGTAGGTCCCCTTTTTGGGACTCTGGGTGACACAGGGCAGACCTAGTGAGACAGGTCTGCATGATACTATTGATCAGCTTAATACTTGTTGGTGAGGCCTGATCAGCAGCTGCAGGCAGACCCTGTGCTTCCCCACAGGTTGCAAACACATTAACCAGTATTGTCTGCAGGTCTCTAAGCTCTCCAGCAAGTCTGCTGTGCGGCACATTCTTGTGATAAGGATGATTACAGGGAAGACCAGGATATGCAAGTAGCTTTGAGCTCAGGCTCTGCCAAGTTCAGCACACTCAACCCAGTGGAAGACATTGCCAATAACCTACAGCCTTGTGATAGCAGGCTGTGAGGGAGGATTCCTGATACTGGTAGTGGAAACTAGGGGAAATAACCAGGACAGCGATCATTTGCTGACCGGTGTGACACCCTTTTTCAGTGCCTGCGTCTCAATGAACGACCACATGGAGAATTCTTCCTCTGTTTCAAGCCATGGGATGAGAGATGGAACCCACGAGCAAATGGACAATGGCTACAAGAGCTATGAAAACACCACAGTGTGGCTGCTAAGTACCATCAACTGCCTCATCATAGCACTAGTGTTTTCCAAGGGAAAGCCTTTCAGGCAGCCCATCTACACAAACTGTAAGTATGGGGAGAGAGGGAAGGATCTGTGAGTAAGTCAACTTAGGTGGTCAGTTCACTAGGGAAAAAGTAAAACTTGACCAAAGTGATGTGAGCCAAAAAACCGGGAGGCCAATATTAGATTTCTAAATGACTAAAGGCCACCTTTTTAGAAGTTTTAGTGACAGTGGCATCCTGTGACCAGCAACTCTTTGAGCTAGGCCCATGCTTTGTGCTTCTGTACTGCTAAAAACTTGGCCCTGCCATTTGGGTTTCTGAAACAGACAAATGGAGTTTGATAAAAACTTTTAAGGAGTAGCAGGAAGGTGTTGTTGACTAGCAGAAGTATCATGTTACTTAAGGCAGCCTGAATGAAACATGTCAAGAACAGCCAGAATTAGGTGGTCTGACTTTGCTTTAGTCTTTAGAATAACTCTGAAAGAGCCCTATGCCTGTCTCACCAAGGTGTGCTGGTTGAGCAGTATTTGAGTGAACTCCTGTTCTTTTGGGCATTCTTTTTGGCCCATCTCTGAAGAAAACATACAATGAAATCTGCACGTTTGCACAGGCCCTATTTCCTATTCCAGAACCAGAGATGTTTAGCATTTGCTATCTCTGTGAGCAGCAACTTACTTAAAGAGGAAACATCAAAGGAGGCAGTAACTTGAAGGGGCTGTGGTGAAGTATAACAGGTCTATTCTGCTTCTGAAAGACTGTCATGTGAAGGGACGATGACCACATGTGATTGTGGCCGTTCTGGAGGTTGCAGTGAGGTGTAGGAGAGCTGTTCTTTTTCTCTGTGGGACAAATCCTGCAGCTGTCTCTCAGGCAAAGCTCTGTGCAGGTTTTTTTTTTTGCTGAAGAGTTAATTTGATCATGCAGGTTTCATGGCTTTGTTGTTTTGGTGTAGTAATAGTGAGGAGGGGATAGCACCCAGATAGCAGAAGAATGGGTTATCAGTCTCCCAGAAACAGGCAAAA
>NW_010299047.1:23158-38046 GCF_000700745.2 Antrostomus carolinensis | reverse complement strand
GAGGTGGGGGGGGGGGAAGTTTGGTGCACACCAGCTGAAGAGAAAATTAATTTACTCATCATTGGAACATTTGCCTATGGATGGGGAGGGCAATAGATTCTCCATTACTTAGACTCTTTAGATCCTGATCAAGAGCAAAGTGTTGGTATCACTGAAACTGAGAGCAGAGTTCCTAATCATAACAAGAGCAAGACTACATCCTGGATATCTTTCTGAATGACAGGAGACAGTGAGCTCAGAGTGAGACTCACTGGAAGGCTCTAAGGCTTCTCAGACATGAGAAGTCAGATTGAATGTTCGAAATACTCCTTTGGCATTTTAAATCCGTGGCTACAAGGCTTTGTCCCATATATCTACTTGACTGAATAAAGCTAGGGTTTTACTCTGTTTATTTTTCTTTTGCTGAAAGTTCCTTCCTATCTTGTGGTTTATTGGTTTTTTTACTGTTTGACACAGAATATGATTACAATCTTCTGTAGTAAAGGTGCAGCTGAGATTGCTTGTAAACTAAGTTTTATTTGCTTGTTCTTGTCCTTTCAGATGTGTTCGTGCTGGTGCTCATAGGGCAGCTGGGCATTTGCCTCTTCTTGGTGTTTGCTGATATTGATGATCTCTACTCTAAGATGGATGTGAGTATTGTTCCAAGGTGGGTTTTCTTCCTACTGCCAGTCCCATTATAAGTGCACTGGCATTGTTTTTAACAAAAGGCAGAGACTTTTGCAGGGATACACGGCACTTCTAAAGACAAATCAAATATAAAGAGATGGATTTTAGATTATGAGATTGAAGAACCTTCTGGAAATATGGTAGCTCCAAACTAAGATCTGTGCATTCTGACACCTGGACACGTACACATGTACGTTTGATTGTTTCAGCGCATTGTCCATGCAACAGAGGATGACTTCACTGAACTTACCATGCTTTATATGTTGGTGGCTTGATAGTTGTGAAGCTAGGAGAAGAAAGGGACTAGGTGCTGCAAGTTTAAAGAACCATGCTCTTGTGTTTCTCAGGCTGTGCTACTCTGCACACAGATCGTCGTGCAAAGATCTGCCAGTTGGCACTCACAGCAGCTCTCAGTTCTCAGTCCAATGTTTTCAGGCTCCATGTTTAAATTTCAGACAGCCTGCAGTTTCCTAAAGCAGCACTTGGGTTTAGAACAGTAGTGGAAACTTTAGAAAGACTAGTAGGGCTGTCATGGCAATAGAGGATTTATCTTGATTCTTGGTTAATAAATACCAGTAGGGCTTGGCTTATTTAGTCTGGCAGAATGCAAGCTGGGAGTCGCCTTGTGCAAATCCATCCTAGAGGAAATACAAGGGAAGGGTAAGATCTACATCAGCCGTAGGACAGGATTGTCAGTGAACCTGGCAATTAGTATGTTGAGGCTGGGAGATGTTAACCTCCCCCACTGTGACACTCTCGCAGGAGTCACAGGAACAAAATGGCAAAAACATCACACAGCTATTTTTTCAATACATTTGTAATCAGAACGATGAAGTGTGGTGGCTTTGAGTAACATGTCTTGAACATGATGCTGCTTCCAGTCCTGTATGTTTGTGTGACAGTTAGCAAGTGGATTGAGAAATGGAAATACTGAGACATGGAAAAAGAGACAAAGACAAGGCGAATAGACCTGGATTTTGAATGCCAAGCAGCCTGGCTAAAGCTGTCTCCCTGTGTAACTGTTTCCAGAGCAGAAGCTCAGTGGGCAGACCTAGTTAAAGAATCTGCCACGAGATGGCACTTTAAAGCAAGTCTTAGTCCTGTTGTAGACTGTGGTGACACAGGACATTTTCAGCACTGCAGCTGTGAGGGGCTAAAAGGCCTTTGGGAAGAACTGCAAAACTCCCAGGCTGCCTGGAGGGAATGCACTGGATTTGCTGAGAAGAGAAAAGGAGGGAGTGGCAATAAATTCTGCAATAGCCTAGCCCTCGAGAAACTGCTGATCTGAATTTTGGATCTGAGCTGCATCTCCAAAATAAGTTGAGCTACAGCCAGAAAGCCAGTGCTGCCAGCTGCGCAAAGCTGGAGCTGGGTTTGGAGCTGAAATACTCAGACTTCAAACTATTTCCTATATTAGAAAGAAAGGAAGCATTTAGATTTCCTGTTGCAATTCTGGAGTATGGTTTTCACAGCTGCATCATAAGTTTAAAAACATCTTTATCAATAATTCCTCAAGACAATTAGCAATATTGGCTCATCAGCAGTTTTGATGACACAAAGATGGTGAAGAGTCTAGAGAACAAGTCCTATGAGGAGTGGCTGAGGGATGTGGCTTGGGTTGTTTAGTCTGGAGAAAAGGAGGCTGAGGGGAGACCTTACTGCTCTCTATAACTACCTGAAAGGAGGCTGTAGTGAGGTGGGTGTTGGTCTCTTTTCCCAAGTAGCAAGTGATAAGACAAGAGGAAATGGCCTCAGGTTGCACCAGGGGAGGTTTAGATTGGATATTAGGAAAAATTTCTTCACTGAAAGGGTTATCAGGTACTGGAACAGGCTGCGCAGGGAAGTGGTTGAGTCACCATCCCTGGAGGTATTTAAAAGACATGTAGACATGGCTCTTAGGGGCATGGTTTAGTGGTGGAGTTGGCAGTGTTAGGTTTATGGTTGGATTTAAGGATCTTTTCAAACCTAAATGATTCTATAACACAAGCTCCCACCAGTGTCTAGTGTGCACACATGTTGTGAACAGCTTCTCCTGCTTTTTCCCCAGCTTGTTTGCACCCCTACCATGTGGCGGATCTCCATGGTGATACTGCTTGCAGTCACACTTGCTGTGTCCTTCCTTGTCGAGGTGAGCATGCTTTATTGAATATACCTGTCAGCACTAATTGGAGAGACGAAAGGGTCGGGTCTCACTCTTTCTCCCTCCTCCTCAGCCCAGCTTGGGAATATCTAGTAAAACAGGAGCCATTGCTGCTACCTCACCCTTACTCTCTTTCCTCAAAGCCCCACATCTGAATGATCAGATATAAGGGAATGCAAGGCCCTACCACCTTTTTTTTCCTTTGGTGAGTGGGATGTATTAGGCTCTGCCCCACACTAGAGAAATGTGGGCAGTCTTTGGTGTTTTCTACTCAGATCCTGAAGACTATCAGCAGGAGCTGGTCCCTGTTTTCTGGTGGAGAACTCTGGTGCAGCTGAGAAGTGGTCAGTAAAAGGCTCTTTAAGGGATGTGGATGAGCAGTACAGAGTGAGAGATCTGGGTCTTCATTGCTTGCTCTTTGTGTGTCCTAAGAGGGAAAACTGCTGTCCACGTCCTCCAGAACCTTCCTTTTGCTCTTGCTTTTACAGGAAATGGTCATCGAGAACAGACCTTTATGGCTGCTGCTGAAAAAGACGTTCCGGTACCACTCCAAGAGCCATTACAAGAGGCTGCAGCGAGTGCTAGAACAGGACTCAGCCTGGCCACCTCTGAATGAAACCTTCTTCTCAGATTCTGTGGCAATATCAGTAGAGGGAAATATGGGAGGCCATAGCAATCCAACATTTGACAGCAATGAGGAGCTGCAAATAGCCAAAGCCTTCTAGAAGCATCCACTCCTAGCACCATTGTGCTCTTCCCATGATGGGAACAATGCAGAGCTCTGTTACTAACTCACTGGTAGCAGGCAACCTGTTTGCCCTCTTCTTAGTTTAAAACATGTGGTACTTGCATTTTCTGAGTGAAATATCTATTGACGTGCAGAGCAGAATGATTTAATTGTTCAACAGTTCTTTTTTGAGGGAGGTATTTGTTAGGGATATCCATTTTAAAAAAGTAGAATAAAACACATGGTAATTGCAAATTATGATCTCATTCTGTGGGTCTTCAAGGACATGCTGTTTCTTGTGACGTGAGCTTGCGCCTCCTAAAGAGGATGCTTCATGACTGGGCTGCTGCCTGGCACCAGCTCCTGGTTTACTAGTTCCAAAAGAAGCAGATATTGAAGGGGTCATTACCTCTAAGGGCCTAAGGCCTGAATTAAAAGGCAGGCAGCCAGCTAGGTCTCAGAATGATTTTATTAAATTCTGTGGCATGCTCTGAAGTTGAACCATCTGAGGTTTTGGCTCTGGTTTCCAACCATAATTGCACATGGTAGATACCATGTGTCAGTCATCAACTCATATCCCTCACCTGTTAACCTTTGATGGTGACTTTTACTCACTCTGCTGTATTGCTTCTGCTGTACTTAAATGCAACAGCAGTGTGCATTTCTGCAGGTTTTACTAACTCAAAAAAAGCAGCTTCTACCAGCACATGCTCTCTTAGCCCTTTGACGCTCGGCTGACTTCCTGCTCAGCATGTTTTGCAATCTCTGTCCCCAGCTAACAAGAAGATACAGTCAGGGAGGCTCTGGACCAAGAGGAACACTTCCTGGTTTCGATAAGGTGTGCAGGGGAGTTGTCCCCTCCGAATTGACTGCACAATTTGTTTTTCACAGCTAGAGCTTGCCCATGGTTTTTCTGGGTGGGGCTGCAGAGCACTTCATTACTAGAGACTGTGTGTTCCTACTATTAGATGCTAAAGCCCTCTTGCATTGCCACAGAAACCCGGAGAATCAGGCAGGTTGGGAGTCATGGTAAAGATTCTTTTTGGTCTTTTAGAGTAAGAAGTAGCTCTGGAAAACCAAGAGCAAATCAGAAGAGGTTATGGATTGTTTTGATTTAACATGTCTGTATTAGAACAGTGTTTGAAAAGAATTTAGCTTGAATAAAAAAAATCTAATATTATTTTTCTAAAAATAAAAAAAGATTCAACTTGAATAAAACATGTATTTGACTCAAAACAATTTTTTCCCCATTTTAGACAAGTTTGACACAAGCAAATGGAGTAGATACCTTCCTACCTACTGCAGTTTACCTAACAGTAAATACCTGCCACAAAGCCACACAGCTTGACATAAATGAGAAATCGTTCACATTTGTTCGTAAAAGTGTCTCCAAAGTTAGGATGGGTTCCCCGTTTGCAGCAAAATCCATGGGTAAGTGAAGGCTAGAGGCTCTACGGAGTCCCTGTAACTTCAGGAGACACTGTAGAACAGGTTAGTGGAGCTACTCCTGTCATCCTCTGTTCGAGATAGGGTAGTATTTTCCTTAGAGACAAAATTCACTGTCCTGTTTATGAACTCCTGCACACAAGAAATACGTTCCTGCGTGTGATAAACTGGCAGCTGCAGTAGCACTGCAGACCAGGCATGTTTATGTCACAATTGACAGTATAAAAGTGTCAACTCGTGGCAGACCTGTGCCACTTGTAGGGTCAACAAGATAAAGACCTGCTTGCCTGCTGCTGAAATACAGCCATACCTGCAGGAGAACAGAATTCAAATGCTAGGTCATATTTAACCTCTGCCACTCCTTAAAATGTTGGTCTTGTGTTCCATCTTCCTGTGCAAATCCAGCATCTCCAGCCACAATGGAACACATTATCTTCCCTCGGTGCATCAGCCACAGTTCAATCAGCAGAGCTCTGCAGGGTGTCCCAGCCACACTGAACTGCTTGTATAGCATAACTCTGGCCATCGGGAGACAAGTGATGTGTAATGCACATCCCTGCTGCAGAAACCAGCTCATATGCACACATCAGAGCCCCTGTGTTCTGCTCCCTCACCTCTGGTGGAACATCAGAGGTCCCAGATAAAAGTGTTTTTCAAATTTTGAGGCTGCATAAGGGCAGAGATAGATTGACTCTGCTTGACATCCAAGCCATGGATGTCCCTGTCTGCAGTCCAAGCTATCCAAGCACAAGTGAAGAATCCCCTAGAGGACTGGAGCTCCAGGCTTGCTTTCTCCTTTTGCGACAGGCAGTGGACACCAGTTGGACAGACCCTCAGTGACCTTTGCCAGCAGCCACTGTCTGTCCTGGTTAGCTTTCTACAACCAAATCAAAGGGGCAGAATCCCTGGAGCACAGCCAATCCACTGAGCCATGCAGCCTCTCTCAACAGCTGATTTCAAAATTTGATTTTCCTTTGGAAATACACTTGTCCTAGTTATTGAAAGAAGAAATTCACTTTTATTTTTGTCCATTCCATTTTTTTATGACTTGTTTATCTTGACACAGTCATTACAGTTTTTTTCTGGTCATCAGCACTCTAGAGCTCAGCCTGCTTGGAAGCACACACAACCAACAGAGGAGCAAAGCTCTATTTAAAAATATATAGATAATAGGTCACCAATAGTAGCTGTAGATGTACATAGTATTAATGAGCTAGAACCTTTTACAAGACATACCAGCTTTCCACTCATATAGTGATTTTTGTCTAAGGAACTTGATGCACAACACAGCTCTTCAGGAGAATTACAGAGGGGGCTGCAGAGACAAAGAACCAGGAAAGGGACGTATAAATAGCTGGTACCTGGACCACCCTGTTTAAGGAAAGGAAACAGAGAATTCCGTTATCATAGATATTGCAGGTGTCTGGTGCCAACAACTGAATTTAGAGGACTCATTACTCCCACTTACAGCTCCTAAAGTCTTCACGTTAGACAAATAGTCCCAGAGCATTCTGCACTAACATCCCCCACCAGAAAGTGATTAACCCCTCTACAGCCTTTGTCTAGTTTGTGGGTGGACAGTGTGCAGCCCCTGGGCTAGGAGGGTCATGCTGTGCTGCATGATGGTTCAGTGCACCCCATGCTCATTGCCAAATGCCTACAAGGAATGGCAGCACTCAAACACGCTGTCAGCCAAGCCAGGCTGTGCAAATTTGCTTCTTAGTTGGCTGTCAGCAATGAGGACATGTTTCCTCTTCTAAGAAGGTAATTAAATGTCTTGAGTATCTGAAATACAAAGCATATTTGTCCCTGCTCGGGTGTGTCCTGTTTTCAGTGTCCCTTGTAGCTGGTGGCCACAGGAGGTGCTTGTCTCTGACATAGCTTTGATTACTTGGTATAGATCACTGGGTAAAAGGGAGAAAAAAAAAAAAAAAAGATAGAATAGTTTGGGTTGTAAGAGGCCTTTAAAGGTCATCTAGTCCAACTCCCCTGCAATGAGCAGGGACACCTTCCACTAGACTCCAGCCGTACTGTGAATGTTTCCAGGGATGGAGCATCCACCACCTCTTGGGGCAACCTGGCCTGGCCTGGTGTCTCACCACCTTCAGTGTAAGAAGTTTCTAAATGTCTCCTCTGTTAGTTTAAAACCATCACCCCTCGTCCTATCACTACAGGCCCTGCTAAATAAAAAGTCTGTCCCCATCTTTCTTAGAGGCCCCTTCAAGTACTGAAAGGTGCAATAAGGTCAGATCTCCAGATTCTGAGATGCCTTTAACCATTTTCCCCGAGACAAAGCTCTATGCCATGCCCCCTGTCAACTTTCAGCTTGTCTGCATGGAGGTCCTAATGTTTTGTTAGCTTTGCTGGCAGGCAGCATGTTTTAGAGCAATTCCCCAGCTCTTTCTTCCCAGTGTGTGCACAGCTGAAGGAGCTACCACACAGACCAGCTCCCTTCCCCTGAGCTCTCTAGGGTTGAGTGAGCCCAATGCTGGAGGCATCTGGCCCTGTAAGAGCGATGTCTTACGTGGACTGACCCACTGTCCTCTCCAGGATGCCGGATTAACGCACAGGGGGTGTTGTGGTGGTACAGCTACAACACCTCTGATACCTGAACCATGCACAGCCCCCACAGATACCCAGCAAATGTTTGAATCATTTTGGTTGTTACTAGGAAGTTCACTGTGCTTACCAACAACACGTGTCATCTGCGTTTCTCAAGAAATTGGGACAAACCTTGATGAACTTACCTTCTTGGCTCCCCTGCCTGCAGATGAGGTGAAGAATGCACAGATGAGGTGAAGAATGCAGTCATTAAGCCTGTGGTCTGTTTAAAAGCTCTAAAAATGTCAATCTCAGACATCTGGTAGGACTGTACTCAGATAACCTAACCTGTCAGCTGGCTGGGTCACAGCAGGTAGAGGCTGAGCAAGGGCACTCAGGGTGGTAACTGAGCAGTTGGGCACTGGGACAAAGGGTTTGAAATCAGGCATGGCTTTGCTTTTCAATAGCTTTGTTCAATACAGCTAAGGTTTTTTTAATAACCTGGTATCAGACACTCAGCAGTGCTGGAAATAGACCTGATCAGAGCCCAGGGAAGGAGAAAGAGGAGGGCAGAATGACAGGAACATCAGGAGAAATACAAAACCAGCAGAAAATACACAAGAAATAATACAGGCAGGACTGGAGAAATGTAAGTCCTGACACACACTGCTGTGCAGGTGTCTCATTGCAGACTGGTTGGTCCCAGGAATGAATGGCATGGTCCTGCTAAATAAGGTTACCTGGATGTGAATCCACAGAGCACCATTGCCCCACTGCAGTTAAGGTCTGGGCTGTGCCTTACTGAGCTTGGACAGGGATTGCTGCAGAAATCACAGGTGCATGAGGCTAGTGGGGACCTGATGTGGTTATTTGTCCATCTCCCTGCTGCAAGGCAAGATCTTCCTATCTTTAGATCATCCTTGGCAAATTATGATCTGCTTTTCCTTAAAATCTTCTATTATATAAGATTTCCCCGTGCCCTATGTAGCCTGTTTGAGTATTTTACTATCCTTTAAGTTAGAAAATCTTCCTGAATATCTAAACTAACTCTAAAAATCTAATTGCTTAATCTGTCAAGAAATTAGTCTGATTTTTCTTTGTTTCTAATAAGAACAGGAGAAAAAAAATAGTTGACTGTCTCCTTTTGTGTATTATGAGAGTTATTATGTTTCCCTTCAGCCTTTTATTTTCTAGTTTAAACAAACGCAATTATTCAACTTTTCTTCATGAGTCATGTTTTCCTAACTTCTCATCTCTGGCCATTTAGGTTGCACCTTCCTGGAGCCTGAACTCCAGCTGAGGACTTGCTCACAGTGAGTTGAGTGGAATAAGTTCCTCCCATCTTACAGATCTCACCAGCCTCCTGATACTGTGACTCAGAATGACAGTCACGTTTTTGGCAAGAGGAAACTCAACCTGCAGTTAGCTGTGGCTCCTTCTCTGTCATACACCTGCTTGGCCACCACCTCTATTTCCTACGTGCTTCCTCCAGCTACTAAGTGAAGCATTTTACTGAATTTCATATGGTCATTTCAGTCTATTTGGCCAGCATCCCAAAATCATGCTGCATTGTTTCTAAAGCAGGTGCTTCCATCAGCTCAGTGTCATGAACACCTTTTGGTTGTCCTCTCTATTCTGTTATCCAAGCTGATAACAAAAGCATGAATATTTTGGGTCCCCTGGGATGGACAGTGAACCTCCTACTTAGGATCCAACCCTTCAGCCCACCATAAAAAAATCCTATTTCTCAGTATCTTCATATCTCATGGGGAGCTCTGTCAAAAGCCTAAATGTGCCACATTAGTTGCTTCTCTCTTGTTCCCTGGAGCATCTCTCTGTCAGGGAGGAAATGAGATTGGTTTGATAGGATCTTCCTGTGACAGATCCATGTTAGTTGCTCCTTATCACTTTATTATCCCCCAGGTACTTGCACACTGACTGCTTAAGAATTTCTTCTCACTTCCATCTATGTATTCAATTTGGGATGACTGGCCTGTAATTCCCCAAGTCCTTCTTTGCTTTTTCAGGTGCCAGCTCCACAGCTTGGTGGACTGAAGCTGGAGGTGTCCCATACAGCTTGGAGAGCACTTTGCAAGTGCAGGCTGTGGTGGCAGTGCTGGGAATCCTGCTGGATCATTCTCATGCTGGGAAACTGCTGAGACTCCTGCTCAGAGACTGGAGGTCAGATTCCTGTAAATGAAACACACCTTACCCTGGATGATCAGAGTAGAGAGAACTAGCAACACCACCCAGCTAATGATACCTCTCTTGAGTTTCCTTCCTCTGGAGAGTTACAAGAGGCGTTGGCTGGTAGTAGGCAATCACCTACTTATAGTGAGTTGTAGTTTATCTCTTTGTGTACAAGCCTTTTGCCACAAGAATGCCCACAAAGAACACAGCTGGACTTCATGTAAGGGCCAGGTACAAGACCCTTAGAAATGGGCACTGCTTTGGAAAACCATGGAGTGGAATGACTGCAAGTGAATCACGTCCAGGGAGCTGCATGAGAGTGGCTGACATGAAGAACACCATGGTAGATGATGTTCTCTCAGAGGAGAGGTAGAGACAAAGGGGGCCTGTTTACTTACCTTGCAATCTGATTCAATTCAGGCTTTAGACAGTTTAGAATGACAATGCTTAAAAAAAGAGAAAAATATGTATTTTTTCCACCATCACCCTGTTTTTCCAGGATTCTTCAGTGTTTGGTCCAGCTTTGCTGTTATATGGACACAACTGGCAGAACCCCCCAAAGTCTGGTTGGACTTATGCAGAGCCAGGTAGATTCAGTATGCAGCAAAGTGACAATTGCTCTTTGGTCATCCTAGGACCAGAAAGCCTGGCCTCTCCTTGCTCTATTTCAAAGAGAAGAAACATGGATAAATTCCTTTATTTCCGTAGTAGTCTGCCTAGTGAAAGGTGCTTCTCTAAGTTGCTGGAGCTCTTTCCAGGATGGAGCTGCAGACTGAGGGAGGTTTAGAGGACTCCAGACATACTGTACTGCAGTCCATGGGCATTGTTCTCTCTCCCACCTGGGGGAAGGAGAGTTTAGAAGAATTCCTGATTTGCTATCATTGGGGAAATACATTTTGTGCAAAGACCGTGTCTCTTTATGGAGTTTAAACCCCCTGGTGTCATCAGTGGTAGAGCATTTCTTCTCTGTGCCTGAGCCAAAAAGAGTTTGAGCAAACTCAGAGACATTGTCTCTACTCGAGCAAACATGTGCTTTCTTCCAGGACAGTAACAGAGCACATTTTTTCTGACTGGATAAATGCTTGTTTTCAGACTTTGTGACAGAAGGAGAATGGGAGGAGACAGAGCAATTTCAGGTTAATGCCTGAAAAGTGTCTCTGACAACACTGGGAGCTGGGACATGAGAGACTGGAAGGTGTGCAGTGTGGCTCCCAAGCCTGCCTGCTGCTGCTGTCCCTGCCAGGGGGGCTGGTCAGAGCCCCCATCTTTCCCTGCCTCGAGGGGGTTCACACTGCACCCTGTTCATCCAGCCCAGAGAAATGCGTGGCTTACGTAAGCCAGGCATTTAAGGGCTTTACACGTGAGGGCGGATTTTCCTCCCTCTCCTGGGAGCCTAATAAGAAGTGTGTGCATTGTGAAGCTTTCAAAGGCAGCAGACAGGACCGTGGTGAGAGCTGACTTTAACTCTGGCTTGAGTTCAAGTCAGTAACTGCGTTCAACATTGCTTGACCCCACCGACAAAGGCATCCAGGACTGAAAACAACGTGATCAGATGGAGGAAAAGCTTTGGAAGGATCATTGTGTGCTCCTCAACAAGGATGAAGAAAATGAGCTGGTAAGGAGCGGGACATGGCGCTGGGTTTTGGTTTCCTTGTGCGGTTCTTTTCCCACATGCCCATTTTGGGTATGCCTCAGCTTTTTTTTCACCTTCACTCCCCATTTGAGCACTGTCTCTTCAACATAGCCTTGGTGAAGGCAAAGCCCTGGGTCAGTCCTTGCTGACTTTGAGATTGATTTTTGCAAAGTAAGGGCTAAGTGAGGAACATATTACTTCAGCTCAGAGTCATGAACCATGGGAGACACCTCTTTCCACACCAGAAGTCATCTGGCCAGGGAGCAGTGCCCCTTTCCCCACTGTCTGTTCCATTGTCTTTTCAATCCTAATTGTGAGGATTGGTACTAATGGGTACACTTTCCCTTACTGGGTCATCATGTATAAGAAAGCAAGTCATAGGGAAAGTGCTTACAAATTAGCTTTATCCTGGATAATTTTCTGAATCACTTCTCCTGAAATGTAAGGGTCTTTGTTGCTTACCAGCTCTACAAAGGCTGGGCAGATGACCAAAGTCTAGCACAGCTCTCATGGCAGGAATCCCTTGTTTCTCAGTCTTTTAAGGCAGCTTTTATGGAGCTGCTCTGTCTTTACAAGAGTTTTTTATTAATGTTAATTGAATCTACTTGTTGTCTTTGATTGTGAATGACTATTGATTATGTGCAGCAGCCTGGAAGGGCTGCACTAAGTGAGTGCCTCTTCCTCTATCTGCTTACATGGAGTGATTGTACACAGAGTCTGGTGAGGGTGGGAACAAGACTTTCTCTTCAAGCTTTCTGTGCAAGGAACAACTAGAATCCAGATATTTCCAGTGTACAGAGAGGGCACACAAGGAAATGCCTCTGCACAGGTGTAAAATACAGTCCTGTCACTCCTGTATTTGCTAGAGATACATATGTGCTGCATGCACGGGAAGCACAGCAGCATGCTCCCCCAGGACAGAGGCTGACAGCAGGTGCTTCCAGCATCTCCACTGTCACTGCCCAGCCTTGGGGACTGACAAAGTGCCTCTGTCATGGGGATGCAGGTGCTCAGGACATGCACAGGTGAGAGAGATCCTACTCTTCAGAGCACACCTGCTTCTCTGTGTCAGGATTGCTTGTGGGGCTACTAATAGTGGTGGGGCTTCAGCTTCCCTGGCTGCTTTCAGTAAATTCCTACTGGGATTTGACTGCTGCTTATGTGAGCTTGTTTTAGACTAGGGAGGTCAAGCCAGTTACAGTGGCTTGGATCCAACACAAAATGAAAAATCTGCTGTGGGAGACAGGTGAGGAGTCAGCTAGGTGTCATCTTTGTTGTGCTGATTGCTACAGGCAGTGTTCTTCAGGGGGTACTAGCTAGCATGTGGATATGGCCCTCAATGCTTGCCTCTACTGGCGTAAGAAGCAATGGGGATGTCAGCTCCCTGATGGGGATGCAGGGCCAGGATGGATGGATGGGTGGGTGGAGCGAGGCTATTACCACAAGCTGCCTTTTTAGCTGGAAGCCTGTCACCTTAGTTGAGTGGCACCCATTTCCAGGAACCACCTCTCTTGCCCCATCCAGCCTGTGGCAGAGAGGGAGGACCCTGCTCTGCCCCGGATGCTGCTGATACAGCCTGCCTTGTGCAAGGTTGTCTGTGTGAGGCTGAGTGGTATTTTTCATAATACATCTTTTTGTGGTCCTCTTTGCTGGAGAAGCCTTGCTCTCAGGTTCTGCACTTCTTGGAAATATCTTCTTACTGCAGGAAGGCTCAGTGGGGTAAATCAGCTGTGACTGTGGGTTCCCCCAGCTCTGGCGTCCTCCTCAGTGCTGTGTGAGTGCCCAGGCTGTGCTCTCTGAGAACAGGTCCTGCTCTGGCACAGACTGCCTTTGTACCTGGCCTGTGCAGAGCGATCTACTTCATTGCCCGTGTACGTGTTGCAGCCGTAGGGTGACTGGCTGCACCAGCAGAGCCAATCCCCATCCTTGGGGGCACTTGGGATCCCTCCTGTAATGGCAGGACTGGGTTCCTGCCTGGCCCTGGGCTGGTGCAGTGGTGAGGACCTGGCGGGACCTGGCTGTGCTGGGGTCCCGCAGCCTCTGGGAAGGGGCACCTCCCCAGCACCCCAGATGTCAGGAGCTCCCACCACCACTCCACTTAGTTAAACCATCTGTTTTAGACACACAGTGTACTTCTAATTATTGTTTCCTACCATGTCTAATGCATTTTTGGGTTCCTTAGTTGCTGTGCTTAGCATTCAGCTATGGGGTAGAGCCCCACTTGCTGGTAACAGTCCGTGTTCAGCTCATGCTGAAAAACCCCCAAAGCCCTCACTGTGCGGACTCCTGGCCTAACAGCACAGCTCTTCCGCAGCCTTCCCTCCACCTTTGGCTGCAGATTTGATCCCCTCCAGTCCCTTTGGGGTGATGGATGAGTTGTGGTCCCACACACCTCCTGTCATTCCAGCCACCCCCATAAGAGGCTCCTTGTTTTCCAGGCCTGCATTTGAAGTGTATTTATAAAAATCCTTCCATGAAAAGGCAAGCAATTGAAAAATCTCCCTGAATTTCTTTAGTTGTGAACACTGTGTTTTATCTTCGCACCCTGAAAACACCCTTTGTAGTTACTGATTTAAACGTCTGTGGGCTCTGAAGGACTAATATTTTTGTATACAGCAGGGCTGCACATCTAAAAGCTACAGAGCTGGTCTGAAATGGATTTTGCAAACCTAGTATAAGGGCTGCATTATTATCTTTATTTCAGTTAAGGTGCATTGATTTCAGCTTAGTTTATGTTGATTATAATCAGAGTTCAGATAAATCAAGTTAATTGCGCTCTTAAACCTAAATAGGTGCTTACTCAACTGCCTTTAAATCACTTGAAAATTATATTTGAAGTTGAAACAGTACAATTGTTTGTACAAGCCTTCTCCAAGGAGCTCTATGTTGCAAACGCTATCCTGTAAAGTACCAGTTGTCCTTCTGGCATTTCTTTGCCATGTATTTCAGATGTGGGACTTCCTCATTTTTATTATTTTTTAAAAAACAATTTAAATCACCATTTCTTCCTTCTCCTACTGACTACATAAGCTGTGTCATTAGGTTACATTATTCTACCACATTGTGTACTTTAGTTGACAAGCTGTTCTGGAAAAATATTCAGTGTAGTCACAAGTAGATGTACAAGAACATTTCCTTTTACTTAATTTCTCTGCCTATGTCTGGAAGGTCACTTGTTACCCCTTCAGGGCCTGGTGCCTCACGCACCTGCTCCCCTGTGGGTGGCTAATTGTTACCTGTGGCCTGGGTTGGGTGTCTCACCTGGGTGATGGATGGCACAGGATTGCTCCTGCAGCTCCTTGCATGGGCCTGTCCTGCAGCACCTATGAGCCATGGGAGGCTGGCAGTGTCCGTGCTGGTGCCAGGGAGATGGGCCGGGGCGGGCAGGGCAGCATTGCAGCCGCTCGCCTCCGATGCTGCTGCTTCCTCCACTTGCTCCTGAGCGTGGGTGCTCTCCTGCCCTCATCATCAGCCTCAGGGTGAAGTCACAGGGATTGCCTGGAGCTGAGCTTTTTGGAGTGAGGAAGAGAGCTGAGAGGTGCCCT
>NW_010299047.1:7293-23124 GCF_000700745.2 Antrostomus carolinensis | reverse complement strand
TGAAGACACCTGATGGAAAACAATTGTTTAGTGTTTTGTTTTGTGGGTTTGTTTGGGGTTTTTTTTAGCAGTGGATGCAACACAAAAAATTAAATCTCTTTTTCTAGATTTTCATTTCAGCCTTAAAACAAAATTCCTTTCCAAATAAACTTTTATACAGTCTACCATAGCATGGGTAGCACAAAGCGAGCCCCATGGTGGGCTGTCTTGGTGCCTGCAGGGAAGCAGAAAGGGATGCTCACACAGCTGCTGAGGGGGTGGATGTAGGGTTGCAGGGCCAGGGCAGCACCTATCACAGCTACTGTCTTGGTGCATGAGAGCTGTGGCCAGGCTGGATGTGGGTGACATGTCCAAAGGGTTGGCGTTCCTGGTGCTGTGAGCCAACAGCTGTGGATGAAGCATCTCCCACTTTCTCTCATGCCCTGCAGGGTGCTAAGAGGGCTGGGAAAGCACCCAGCATGTAGAGAAGGATCCAGCTATGCTACAGGCATTAAAGTTACTGTTAACCCCATGGGCACATTTAAAGCAAATGAAAGGGTACAAGAATCCAAAGTTCTTCTCAAAGGGAAAAACTAAAGTGATGGACTTAACAATCTCCTTCACAGACAGCAGAGCATCACTGAGTAGGTGACTGTTGGGTTATCAAAATGAAAGGGCAAGTAAGGAAGATGACAGACGACCTGGGGAATAAGTTGGAGGAAGAGAATGTAGAGAGCAAAAAGAGCCCTTCCGTGTTTGTTTTGAAGATAAGGTGTATGTGGTGGAAGGTAACACACTGGTAGGTATAGTACCTGGTACCTGAGAGAGGGTGCTCAGGGCTTGTCAGTTTTGTTTTCCTGAGGCAGATTCCATGCCCCTGCTGCAAGGTGGATTTCAGCAACCAGTGCTCAGTTTGCATGGAGACATCCTCCTCAGTGGCAGGCAGAGCTGTTTGGTGCTAGCACTGCAGATAAAGAACTGTTACATGAAGGGTCAGCTGCAGTCTTGATGGTAAAAGCTCCAGACTGGAGTTAGTTCTTCATGAATCCTGGGAGAGGTGATGTGAGAATGCTCCTTTGCCAGCAGTAGCTCAGCAGCATCCTCCTTTCAGCAACGCTGCTGTATTCTTGTGTCATATCAATCACCAAACTCTCATTTCCAAAAATTACCTCGAGCAGTTTTGAGGAAGGGCTTCAGTCACCAGCCTTTGTTCTCAATAAGCTTGGGTGTGCTGATGAACAAACACCAAAGTCAAACTTGTTAACAAAGAACTCTTTCTCTTTGCTGTGCAGGAGATTTTTGGCTACAAAACCCAAGGCTGCCAAAAGGCCTTGTGCATTGCTGGATACATCTTATCCTGTGGGGCTCTGCTGCTGCTGTTTTACTGGAAGCCAGAGTGGTATGTTTGGGCAAACTGCATCCGCTGCAGCCTGGAAGAAGCAGATGTTGTCCTGCTCAGAACAACAGTAGGTGAACCCTCCAAGCTCATTGTTACTTGCAGGATCTATTGTTCTCACAGATACAGCAGCCTGTCTCTGCATGATGTAGCAGGTTGATAACTTTCCACTTTTTGACAGGGATGAGTCAAGCTTCAGAGCACCAACCATTTCTATTTTCAGAGTTTGAAATACTGCATAAAAGACGATGTTTACAGTAACAAGAGTGCAGCTGCTCTGTGTGAAGGCTGGGCACTGAGCAGGCTTCAGGCATCGCTGCTGCTCATCTGCAGGCTCCAGCAGCTGCCCTCTGCCCATAACAAGTTCCATAAAACAGCTCTGCCTCTTCTCCTCCTTTATGTGCATGGGGTGCAGCCAACTGGCTTCAGCAGAGGGGTCATCTTCAGAAGTTATGGCTGTTAGTAGCCCCTCTGTTTTAAAGTTATTGGAGAATGCTGAGGAGATGGGTTTTAGAGAGCTAGATTTTAGACATTACTTACATTCTAAGACTCCATGACTGTAAATTAAAACCCAGTGACACTTAATGCTCAACATGGCAATGATATTGCTAAAATAAATGCTTTCAAACCACTAAATGAGTAATCTATTGCTTATTGTAACTAGTTACATTAGACTAAAATGGTTAGAGGACAATTCAGTCTGACATGTCCATCTGTAGCAGTAGGGCTATGGAAGTACTCCAAGTAACACAGCTTTATAGGAGTTTTGTAGTGCAAAACACCTAGTGCTGAGGACTCAATGTCCACACCAGAAGTATTTCAGGAGGCTTTTACTTCCAACTAGCTCTAATCTGACCCCATAGGCTAAATATCCATCCAGTAACTGTTGAAGCACATCTTCTGGTTTCGTTTCATCTTCTCTGAAATTGCTCTGCAGCGTGAATCAAAGCAAATGGAGATAATTGTGAGATTGCCTTCGAAATGCTTTACTGATTAGCATTAAAACACTGATACCAACGTCCCTGTTACTATGGGCTCACATTTGCTATGATTGCGAGGATGCCACAGTACTGTAGTTCTCTGGGAGTCTCACATATCACAGAATCACAGAATGTCAGGGATTGGAAGGGACCTCGAAAGATCATCTAGTCCAATCCCCCTGCCAGAGCAGGAACACCTAGATGAGATTACACAGGAAGATTACACAGATAAGATTACACATATACTTCCCAGAGTCAGGAAACATTATCACAGGCAACATTTTGGATTTGTCACTGAACTGTGCTCGCTTTCTCTAGGATGAGTTTCAGAGATACACCTGGAAAAAGGTGACTTGGATTGATTTGTCTACAGTGGCATTACCTGCTGGTAGTGATTCAGATGATCCTCTTGTAGCTGACAAAGACTCTGTCATAAACAGAGCTGTCGTGAAGCCACAGTTAAAGGTAAGTCATCTATAAAATGGAGATGAAAGATGGCAGGGAGATGGTGGGTGAAAATAGGAGTCAAGGCACCTGGAGGCTCCCAAGGGTGTGCTCTGTCAGCATCTTCCTGCAAATCCTGTTTACATGAGCTCAAGTTTTCCCCTAAAACATGGGGAAGGATTTCTGTAACAGTGAGGTGGTTTTCACTTGAATGGCAAAAATAATTTTTGCTATCTGGTCTTGCAGGTGAGATGTATCCAGGTGCAGAAAATCCGCTACATTTGGGACTTTTCTGTAAAAGAGTTCAAGAAGGTTGGGTGAGTGTCAACAGCTTATTACAAAACCCTCTGTGGTAGGGGACTCCCTTGTCTGAACTTCCTCCTGTTATCCTAGATCATTAGAAGACAGCAACACATGTCACAGCATACACCACAAGTTTGGAGCTGGCCTGACAAGGGAAGAACAGAAGATCAGGTACAGTCTACATATGAGTAGGCGTATGAGCTAATTATGACAGTGTGACCTATTAATTCTTCCTTTCAAATTCAAGTGAGCTTCTTGCTACCTACCTTAGTAGTAACAGAGTACAAACTTGTGTGCAAGTTGGAAAGGTGAAAAATTGTTATCCTTCACTATTTATTGAGCTTTTTCTCTTCTGAGTGATGTCAGGGTAAGTCTGGAGAAAACAGCACTGGTTCCAGCTGGGCTTAAGGGCACAGCAAGGCATGACTAGCTTCCTTTGCCATCAATTTATTAAAAGCCCTCCAGAAAGATCATCATAGGGTTTAGTAGCAAACTGATGATCTTTTCAGCAAGGAAACAGTACAATTCTGCCTCTATGTAAAGTCCTCTCAGATACAGTAGCTTCCTGACAGATTTATTTGTCGTGCTTAGCCATATGTTGCCCCTCAGGACTTAAATTTTTAGATAAGTGTTAATGGTATTTGGGTGCACAGCTTTCCCCATAAAGTCTTGCCCTGCATGACTAAGCTATAACAGGGGGAACTCTTCTTTACCTTCCCACAGGCAGCTGGTGTGTGGACCTAATGCCATTGAAGTTGAAATTCGTCCTATTTGGAAGTTACTTTTAAAAGAGGTCAGTAAGTCAGACAAGCACTTGGTGGGTCAGGTAGGAAGTTTTTTGAAGGTCTCACCTGGACGCTCTGGGATGAGGCGATTGGTGCTTCATAGGCATAAGCTATGGAGGGAAGTTGATGGACCTCCTTTTTGGCTGTTAGTACACCTTCTTGGCAAAAGGTTGCAGGGAAGAATGTGAAGCTAAAAGGATGCTTGGTGCTGCATATTTATAACAACTAAATTTTTCCCTTATGTTGACTGTGTTCCTTCTTGAAGAGCAGTAGTATGGAAGACTGATGTCCTCCTCCTCTGCTGTAGGCCCTTATTCCTGACTGAACGTGTCCTATGAGCTGGGACATCTTGCCTCGTGGCTGAGCGATGATATGCACCTGAAGTGGTCATGCTTTTTGCAACTGCTAGGATTGACCACAGCCACATCAGTGACCGTGTCCTTTCATGTAGGCTCTTGGTAATGATCTTCAGTGAAATTTTATTGGCACAACTAAGGCACACTTGCTCCTCTTTAATAGCTTTGTTTCAGTCATCCAAAGGTAGTACAAGGCATTAGAGAAATGCTGTGCTGGGCTTGTTTGAGGCCTCAACAGCAGTGTAAATCATGAGTATGCTTTAGAATGGAGGGAAAAGTTTTCAAAATTCCTATTTAGAATTGCTTTATTTACCTAGTAAGTTCTTCTCCTATGACATAGACACAAGACAATTTTCTTCCTGCATAAATAAGGGCACAGTGCAAGACTGTTCTTCCTCTACAGAGGACAGAGCAAACACATCTTGTGGATAAGGGGAGAGACATTTATGGCTGGTTACTTGCTGAGTTTGCGTATAAAAATGCTGGACATATATTTTTGCCAACTTGTAAGCAGAGGCTTTGCCTACAGGATACTGTCATGTCATCTGCGTTGGCTTTAGGGGACTATGGATGTTGCATGAATACCTTTAAAATGGTAAAGAGTTATGAGTAATGGGACTTCAAGCTACTATGTGTCTGAACTTTAAGTGGAGTTCGTTTGAAACCTTACAAAATACATTAAAAGCTCCAGGGCTCCTGAAATTGGTTGGATATGATGATACCAACCTTCCAGTGCCCTCTGGAGATGGTTTTGAAGAGAACTCCAGTGTAGAACTCTAAAAAAATTTATTTAATTTGAACTTTGCACTTCCATCCAAGGCTGAAGCTTCATGTTTGAAATATTAATGGTTGTGCCTGGAGGCAGACTGGTCCTCATAAGCTTATGGTATTTCAGTCCAGATACAGCTTCAGTGTCCGAAGGCTGGCACCCTGATTTAGTGCCTGTCTCTTTGTCCTAGTGAATGTCAAAGAAAGTATTAAATTTTCATTGAGGGACCAAATTTTTCAAATGAATAATTCATTTCAATTCCAATCTTTATGCAGAAAGCTCTTTCAGTGGCTATTTTAGTTAAACCAGTTCTACAGAGAAGTCTGTCACTCCTTCAGACAAGCCAAGTGGTGGGCAAATCTCTGAAAAACTTCATGTAATTATTTTGTTGTTAGTTACACACCACAATAACTAAAATTATATTCTCAGACTTCAGTGGGGCTTGTGGTCTGTTTTAACATAGCACATTAAAGTGAGTGATGACTGGTATTGTAAAGCTGACACAATGTGGAGTAGCTAAGAGTATGAAAGTATGAGGAAACCAAGCCTTCATTTTAGCTGTAGTTGGACTGATTACTGATGCCTCCACAGACCATTAGTTCTTCTTTACCATTTTCCTTTTTCCAAATAAACATCACATTCACAGTGAGTTTCTTAAATCACAAAGTATTAAAGATTTTTACGGTAACTCAGTCTTTCACCTGCCCTCGCCCCCGCCGTTTGAGTAGTGTCTCCAGTGTAGCAATTACTTAGAATCAGAAATGTTAAGGTCACCTTTGTTAGATGGTAACAATGGGAAACCAACTGACTTAAAGTCCCTCAAGTCTGACTTTAAGTTGCCAAGATAGTTGCTGTTGCATAGTAACTGGTTAGCAACAGCTTTTAATTACAAACACACGAACTAGTGTAAGCTGGAAAGTTCAGAGCTGGAGGTTATTAATGCTCTAAAACATTAATGAAAGAATGCTGCCTTGGGATGGTGAAACAGCCCTTTAAATTGGTGTTTAAGACTCCTGGATGCTGTAATGAAGTGTTCTCACCTTGTCCCACACTTGATCTCTCCTGACGCATTATGACTGTCCCTGACGTGTGTTATGTTTGCGTTTGCAGATTTTAAACCCTTTCTACGTGTTCCAAGCCTTCACCCTCACACTGTGGCTGAGCCAGGGCTATATTGAATATTCAGTGGCCATCATAGTCCTGTCGATCATTTCTGTTGGCTTAACTGTATACGACCTCAGACAGGTGAGTCTGCCCCGCAGCCTGCCAGCTCCCCATCCTGCACTCTTCTAGCAATTTCATCTCTTGTAGACACAAGTAGCTATTTATATGCTCTTTATGGTTATTTTTTATTGCTATGTGTTCTGCTGTATTACTACAGATTTATTGCTATAGAAGAGTTAAAAGGGTCATACCTAGGGGTCTTGAAGTCTGATACCCGGGGTTTGTAAGGAAGGTGGTCTATATCCGTGAGTCTGTAATTTCAGGAGGACTCACTTCTCTTAGGGTTTGCTAAATAACAGGTCTAAACAGCAAAAAGAAACACGACTTTTTATTTCTCAAATTTATTAAGCACTTCTATCATGGATACAGCTGCTTAGAAGAATTTTCTAATAGTCCTGGCTCATTCACTGTTTGACCTAAAGCACTCTCCTGTGATAAACCTGAAACCTTCAGTCTCTATGGCAAAGCCAAGCTGAGCTAAGTCTTATGCAGTGTTTGCCTGCTATTGAGTATCCTTGTGCAGCCAAGTGATGTTGCTGGTGCTTCTTGCTGGAATTGCAGAACACTGTTGTTGGGAATTTGGAAAATATGTCCTTGATTTCTGAACACACTTTAAATACACAGGGAAGGCAAAAATCACATGGAGAAATTATAGAATAGGGGAAAAAAATAAACTGTGTGAGTGAAACTACAGATGGGAAACAGTGATAGGAACAGGAGTCTGGCAGGCAACATGTTAAGTCTCTTGGGTCTGAATATTAGGTATCACATTCCTCTGTATTGTTAAGATTTAAAAGCAAAAATGAACTGGGGATTCCTAAGTCCTCGTAAATGTTTTGTTAATCTTCAGGAAAAATAAAAAGGTTAGAGGACAGCACTGAGAATTACAGTTCCTGCAGACAGCGAGATGTGATCAGAGGTGATGGCAGTAGTGAAGGGACAGCAGCTCTGGGGTGTACTGACGTGACTGTCATGCTCATGTGCTGCTTCAGAGCCAGGCCTGGCTCACACTGCCTCCAAATTCACTGCTAAAATCATTGCTTTTGCACTGAGTTACTGGGGAAGGGCAAGATTCAGCCCTTTGAAAGGTTCCTTGAGAAGGTGGTATAGCAAACTTCGCTGTGAGTGCTGCCCAGGAGGAGGCAATAATTCATCCTTCTAGGAGCTGGCTTTTCTTTGAATCAACTCTGCTTTTCCCTGGGTGGGTGGAGACACGCAGCACGTTCCCTGTGTAGGTCCCAGGCCCCTGGACTTGTGGGACTTTGTACAGTACGAGCTCACCTGACGTGGCGCTCCTGGGCATGCTTTGCCCTGCCACGGGTGCGCTTTATCACTGCCTCACACCCATCTCACCGAGGGCTTTGTGAATAGCTGGGGCTTTTGCCAGTGCAGGTGTGTTGACTGTGCATCATGTTTCTGTATCTCTGACTAAGATCTGCAGGATGATTAGCACTCCCATGTTGAACGAGCACTCGCATCCCTTGGAGAGCACCTTTGTACTTAAAGTGTTGGTGTCCATCCTGGTATTGCAGAGCACAGATACGGTCCACTGAGCTTTCCTTGGCAAGGCTGGTTTTATTGTGTGACTGATCATTTTGTCAGGGAGAATTACAATGTTTAGGGATATTTTTCAAACTGACTTGACATCTTCACACGAAAAATGCTAATGAAGAAATCCACACTCAGCGATTAGTTTTTTGCAATTGCAACTTTTAAATCAAGATAAGGCATTCTCACTAATGGCCTTGCAATGACAGTTGACTTCATCATTATCTCAGGATTATGTAATTGTCTGAATTAGGTTACAAAACTGGCAAAGCACAGACACTGAGTTAAATTAGAATTTCTGATTTTCTTCTTGCAATAGCAGTTTTGTAACGATAGCTTTTACAACTTGGTTGTCCTGTGAATAGCCTCCTAGCAAGGATAAAATTGTTGAGCACAAGGAAACTGTCCTGGTTTCGACTGGGATAGGGCTAACTTTCTCCTCTCATTAGCTAGAATAGCACTGTGTTTTTTGATTCTGTATGGGATTTGGTATGAGAAGAACGATGATAATATACTGATGTTTTTAGTTGTTGCAGGGAAATCAAAGACCTTCCAAGTTCCTGTGTTTTGTTAGTCTGTAGGAGTAGAACAATCTGGGGGGAGAGTTACAAATTCAAATTTGCATTTGGATATGCCAGTGGGATATTCCATATCATATAATGTCATGTTTAGTATATAGTTGAGGGTTGACCAGAATGGACTCTTGCTCTCTTCTGGGATTGCAGTTTTGGGATTTTTCACTCCTCTGGGATTGCTATCCGGGAACAGGTTGGGCGTTGGTCGGCAGGTGGGGAGCAATTGCACTGTGCATCACTTGTTTGTATATTCTATTATTATCATTATTATTGTCATTATTATTTTAATTACTATTTTATTTCAATTATTATATTGTTCTTATCTCAACCTATGAGTCTTTTTACCTTTACCCCTCCAATTCTCTCTCCTGTTCCCTGGGGCAGGGGGAGAGTGAGTAAGCAGCTGTGTGGTGTTTGGCTGCTGGTCAGGTTAAACCACGACACCTTCTACTAAGGGACTGCAGATAGCAATGTTGCAGCTAAAGAGGTTTCTTCTGGCACAAAACAGGAACAGCCCCTTGAAGGTCAAGGGAAATACAGCGGCATGAATCGGAAGCAAACAGAAAATTAGGTCCATCTTCCCACAGCAGCTTGTTCTAGGTTAACTTGATGAATTCACACCCTGACTTCTAACAAGCAATGTGAAACCTCCCCTGGGTAACTCAGCAGAGTTCAGTTTCTGTGATGTTAGCATGATGACTGAATTGTAACCTACTGCTTCACTTCAGTATTGGTGTTTCAACACTGCAATTGCTTTCCCATCAACAGCAGTCTACCAAGCTGCACAACCTTGTGGAGGAGCATAACAAAGTCCAGGTTACAGTCTGCACGAAGAGCGAAGGTGAGTCATCTGCGTCTCATTTTCCTCACCAGCCTGTATAATTAACTGATGTGTTGAAATGGATCTGGAATTGCACAGCTCCTGTTGATTTCTGCTGCTGAAATGTGAAGGGCGAGCTGCAGGGAGAACAGGGCAGAGGGAGGTGAGGCAGGCAGGGCAGTGAGGAGTGTGGGCACAGCTTATGCAGTGCGGTAATGATGCATCTGTATCATTATCATCTGTATCATTATCATCTGTAATGATACAGGTGAACCTAGTAATTTGTGTTAAGAGTCAAGAACAACTTGGAAAATTTAATTTCACAAACAAACAACTAGGTAACAACTCTGGCCTTCTGAGACCTGCTTCCCCACTCTGCTATAGGCTACTTGCACAATCTTGTTAAGTAGCTTGTGAGCGATTTTCAAGGAGTCTAGATATATGGCTCTCACTGAGATATGTGCTCACTTTCCTGCATCTCAGTTCCTTGCCCATAAAATAGGGGTTATAGCTATTTTTGCCACCTAAAGATGTTGAGGTGGGCAATTGCTAGGGTGGTGGGAGATGTAAAGGCCTTGGACAGGTTTTATTGGTCAGTGTTTTATGGACACTAAGCAAATTAAACTGAAGACACCCCTTTGGAGAGAGATGTTTAGACAAGGGCAAATCTTTGTCCTGTTACTTTTCAGCCAGTATTACTTCTAAGAAGCACTGGCCTTAAATCGTGTAGTGTAGAAGTTTAGTAATGTTGTGTGTGCCTTGAGACTTTTTTAATTGCTCAGAACTTGTGTGCAAGTAAAGTTCATTTTTATATTGTCCTACAGGTTGCAAAGAGCTGCAGTCTTGTTACTTAGTCCCTGGAGACATGTTTCTCTTAGACGGAAAAAATCTCTCTCTCCCCTGTGATGCTGTCCTGATTGATGGAAGCTGCATTGTGAATGAAGGGATGCTCACAGGTGCAGTCTTGGAGTTTGAAATGCTAAGCCCTGCGAAGGTTCTCTGTCAGGGAGATGTCTCTACCTGTTTTGACAGCAAATTGTTCACTATTTATTAGAATAGCTTGCAGCAGGAAGTGGAAAAACTGTGGCTTGAATAATTCACAGTTGTCTTGGACTTTTGAACACTGCCATTGTATTATCCACATTAAAAATAAGTAGGATTAATGTACTGTCAGGAGTAGAAAGTGAAAATACTCCAATACACTGAATATGTATTTTTTTAGTTTCTGGATTCTGATCTCACAGCAGTTCTATTCAGGCAGGCAATATATGAGCACAGAGGTCAGTGTTATAAATAAGCAACAAACAATTACAAGACGTGAACTTGGTTCGGGGGCAAAATTTGACCCAAGATCCTTGATACAAAATCCTCAGAGGAACCATCTGATATACTGAGACTAAAACTATAATGGCTGTCACCATAAATCCACATGTGTTAGTATACAAGTAACCTAATTAGTCAGGGAAGCTTGAGCACCTAAAGGGTGCTGTCTCTTTCTAGTAGGCACTTTCTGATATGCAGAGTTCCACAGACTCTCCTTTAAGTGAAGCTGTGCACTGTTGTTCTTAGGTGAAAGCATTCCGGTTACTAAAACCCCCTTGCCCCTCGCGGAGAGTTCAATGCCTTGGAAAACCCACAGCATGGAAGACTACCGGAGACACGTCCTCTTCTGTGGGACAGAAGTCATACAGACGAAGCCGACGGGCAGAGGGCCAGCGAGAGCTGTTGTGCTGCAAACTGGTATTTCTTTTATCATCTGCTAATGAGGGAAAGTGGCAGCCCCAGAGGCTGGTAGGAGAGATGGTTTCCCTTGGTGGTTCAAGTCCAGCACAGGTCTGCTGTCCCTAAGAAATGCTTGTTGCCATCTGATGGCTAAGGCTTGTGCAAAGTTACCTGTTTTTGAACAGCACCAACACAGTACGATGCCACTATGTCATGTACTCAATGTATGGCACATGTCTTTGTGCAGGGTTCAACACGGCTAAAGGTGACCTGGTGAGATCCATCCTCTACCCCAAGCCAGTGAACTTCAAACTCTACAGAGATGCATTCAAGTTCATCGTAGGCCTTTCTGTCATTGGTGTGTTTGGACTCATCTACACTGTGTGTGTGTTTGTGTCCCACAAGGTAAGGACGAGGGGTGCCTCTGCACTGCCTGCACCAGCTCTGAGCCCTCAGTCACTCAGGATCCTTGGAATATTGTTTGCTTCTGTAATTCAGTTTTAAGATGCCAGAAATGGGGAGGGGAGATGGACAGAACAAAGCAGAATAAATCTATCATCCCCAGGGGCAGAGCTCAGGGTGTGTTCCTCCGGGCAGGAGGGCTGGACCCCCAAGGAGTGGTGGTAGCAGGCAGGAAGGCTGTTCCCACCCCACTGCCCCTGTTGCTCTTTCTGTTTGCAGAAGCCGGTGGCAGATGTGGTGGCTATGGCCCTCCTCCTCCTCACCGTGGCTGTGCCTCCTGCCATCCCCGCTGCCTTGACAACAGGCACTGTTTATGCCCAAAGGAGGCTGAAGAAAAAGAAGATTTTCTGCATCAGCCCACAGAGGATTAATATCTGCGGGCAGATCAACCTTGTTTGCTTTGACAAAGTAAGGTACTTCCTGGGGTACTGAAAGATGCTGGGGGCTTTCATGGGATATAGGAACATGGGATTTTTATTTTTTTTTTTCTTCCCACCCCATCTACCCTGATCTCACCCCAGGATAAAATCCTCTACAGGTGCTGGTGCAGCAGGGTCACACTACAGGCAGGAGGCTTTCCTTGCCTTGCCTGGGAGCTGGGGAAGGACCTCTGGGGATGTACAGGGGAAGGTGTGGGCAATAGCAGGGTAACTAGGTATTTATTTAAATTTAGACAGGCACGCTGACAGAAGATGGACTGGACCTGTGGGGCATCATCCCATCTGAGGGAAGCCGGTAAGGA
The DNA here is from genome assembly GCF_000700745.2 of Antrostomus carolinensis. Classification (NCBI taxonomy): domain Eukaryota; kingdom Metazoa; phylum Chordata; class Aves; order Caprimulgiformes; family Caprimulgidae; genus Antrostomus; species Antrostomus carolinensis. The sequence goes on along the minus strand of NW_010299047.1, from coordinate 11,019 downwards.
AGGATTTCATGTAGCGAGGGCTAATCTCCAGTGTGAATGTACTGCCCAAATGTCTAGTTAGGAGGGAGGGAGTTGTGTAGGATAAGGAGAGACAGCAAATAGTATGTGGCAAGAGACGGTGGGATGTGTTTGGGGAGGAATAATGCAATGGGTGTCCCTACTCCCTGCTGGGCTTCTTCCTTCCAAGGAGGGCATATGGGCACCACTCTGACAGGCATAGCCATAAAGGTCGTTGCTAATTCAAGACAAACAGAAGTCAGCAGCAGCATGAGTGCTTTCAATTACCGTGAGGGAATATGGAGAATATGCGCAGAGCTTTTCAATTATGTCATTTGCAGCATAGTCCAATAAATATTCTTAATCTAGTCAATAAACCTTTCATCATTTAAATGTTAGGATAATGCTCCTTCTGTTGAAATTAAGTGTTGCTGACTTTGGTGCCTGTTGAATCTCACCTACCTTCTGTAAATGCTATGAAAAATCTGTGAGACCACAGATCAGACCTGCAAAGCTCAGGTGTCCTTAGGGACTGCCTCAAACCCATGGCAGGTTCCATCTCAATTCCAAGCCCCAAGACCACTGAAATCCTCAAGAAATAACCACTATACAAACATTAAACTTAACTGTATCCAGAATTATACTACTTAATTCATATTACTATAATACAGTAACACACTTCAGCTCTGCAGTTCCTGTTATGCTAAACTCAAAATATTAATCTTTTGCAGTGGCCAGGACAAATCACACACCCATATCTACTCCCAGGTTTTCATTAGCAGTTGTTAATATATCAGATACTTCAACACCACAGAGATAATAATGCTGAAATGAATGAAAAGATTAATTCACTGAGAGAGGAGAAAAATCACATTCCAAATACTTCCTCAAAGGACAGAGAGTAAATTACTATCTGATGCAAATTAATGAGAAGAAATTAATAAGTGTCAACCAATAAAATACTCTTCCAGTGGGACCAAATCACAGGCACATAATACAATCTCTTCTTGGCGCTCCTCCAGTGCATCAGGGAGGCCACACTGCATAGGTACATGTTGAAGAGGTTTAGAGCCCACCAAAAGACAGACAGCTCACGGCAGTGCCAGGGTGATTTCCACCAAGGTAGCCTTGCAGGTAGTGTCTGCTCATATATGGGTCCAGTTTTGGTCTGCTGCTTATATCAGAATAAATTAATGTAATAAAAGAAATCCTCTGTAAGCTATCAAAATGTAAAGCTCTCTTTGCAGACATGTCCAGTCTGCACCCAGCTGGGAACCAGTGCTGGTGGCTTGCCAAAACGCAAGGAGGAGCTAGTGCTGTCTGCATTGATCTCATTAGCCTATTTGCATAATTGCTCTTTCTTAAATGTTCACATTTTTAAACATATTAAGACTAGCCGTCAGCTAAGCTGAATAGTGCAAGGCAATGACAGTAAGGGAATTTCATTCGACTTACAAAATATCCTATTGTACATTTAATAAGACGTAAATGTTGTTTGGTTTTATGTGATGTTTAGCAGTTTCATGGTGTCTCTCAAGTATTAATTAATTAATAAGCCAATTATGACCAGGCTGCGAACAAGGTATAATTTGCTGGAAACAGAACAGACTTTGATGGCCCAAAGGGACAACAGGTCTTGGATTCATTGTTCCTTTTAATGTTGCTGTGAGCTGTCACGCTGCTCACTTCCAAATTTATTTCACTGTGCCTGTGTTAGTGACAAGGGATGCTAGTGGTGATCAAAAGTAAATACAACCTATCTAAATTTCTCCTTAACATACCAGTTTAAATGGTAATGGGCTGTGCTGTAGTCTAAGAGAGTCAGCCAGACAGTTTCTTAGAGGGGAACGTGTGTGTGAGAAGAGAGGACTGGGAAATAACTCCCATGATGTAATTATAGAGCCTTCACCCAGCCCTGCCTCGCACGTGTATCATCTGTACTGTGGTGCCAAGGAGGGAATAAACCTCAAGGCTGTTCACAGAAAGAAATTGCAGCATGAATCTTTGGCAGCGTGCCTCAGTATAACTCAGTAGGAGTCAACCAACTTTTACCCATTTTTAAAACCAAAGTGTGAGGGACAAGCATCTGGTGTCCGTGGCTATGCAGATGTAAAATCTATAGCTGGAAGTGAAGGTCAGGCTCCCTGTGGCTCTCCCACATGTCTCCAGGGGTGCTGAGAGCAGCCTGATGGTGCTTATCCAGCCCGGTGGCTGCACAGCACCAGCCCAAGTGGATGCACCCCCTTCCCATACTGCAGCTTCACAAATCTTCTCCTAGGGCACACAGCCAAAATTTGAGATCCCTGCTGCAAGTTGTTTCTTCTCTGATGGTGTCTTCTCTGCTTTGTCTAATACCAAACAGCAATTGCCAAGCAGGACTCCTGTGCCAGCTCCTCTGAGTGTTTTACCATCTTGGTTACTTCACATCAAGCTGAACTCGTGCCAATTAATTATTGGGTACTTTTTGGCCACCTGAATGCATCTGACCTGTTAATCAGAAGGATGGGTAGGACAACGTGTTGCTTGCAGTTGTTAGGCTCAGCTCCACTGAATGCAGCACAGCAGCACTTCCATGCACTAGCTGAGGACTTGTGTCCCTACATCCCTCTTACAAGCAGTCCCACTAACCTTCTGCTTTTAATCAGGTTTCAGAAAATCCATAAGTTCCCATCCAGCACTCCTCTGCCCTGGGGACCTGTGTGTGGAGCCATGGTGAGCTGTCATTCTCTGGTTGTTTTGGATAAGAAGATTCGGGGAGATCCATTGGACCTGAAAATGTTTGAGGGCACACACTGGGTAGGTAATGTGACTCGCATCCTCTGCACAGATCCAAAGCACAGACACTCCCACCCCAGCCCATGGGGTCTACTCACAAGTCAAACTCAACTACATGCCTGTAGGGGAAACTCCCTTGCAGTCCTGGCCGTAACAGCTGGAAAGTGCTCTGTTAGTTTCACTAACCTCATGAGATTTGCAGCACTGTGGCTGCTTGATAGTTCAGCAGTAATTTTCCTTGGGGCTGCCTGCATTTGCTCTCTTAATTTGATTTGGAGACACTGGAGTGTAAGGAAGCAGAAGGGGAGCCTGGTTGCTGCTTGCTGGAAGCAGATGATTGGACCACGCTGTGGTGCAGAGTGCAAGTCAACCAAGGAAAGGCACAGGCAGGTTTTTATGCTTTTATGCTGAAGGCTGGTATCTCTGATTAGCAAAGGGACATCCCTATGAAGTAACGGAGGCTGAAGCCTCCAGCTGAGTGAACAACAAGTCTCAGAGTGACCTGGGGAGGTGGTGAGAGATTGAGCCTCCTGGCTCATCTGCAGGAATGGAGAGTTGCTCGGGCAGGAGCAGGGTGGGAAGAGAAGGAAAGAGGCTGCTTTTCTCCCTGCCATGTCTGAGTCTGGAAGGGTTCTGGGTCTCTGCAGTTAACTGCATTATCATCTTTTCTCCTTCAGCCTTTTGCTCAAGAGAGATTAATCAGTAAGTAAACCAGATGGCAGCTCCTTCAGCAGCACTGCGGGAAGGCATTAGGCTGGTGCTGGCTCCTGTGGAAGAGCAGGCAGTAACAGAGCCACAGGACAGCAGAAAGGGACTATGAGGGTGGATGAGCCTCAGCAGCATGTAAAGTAACAGAGCTGGAGGGCTAAAAGCATCCTACACTGAAAACTACCACACTGTTTCTGCACAGAACATCACTGAGAGTCTTTTAAACGCAAGAGACTGGAAGATAAA
>NW_010299047.1:3494-7261 GCF_000700745.2 Antrostomus carolinensis | reverse complement strand
CATCATTGATATGGTGTTAAATTTATGTGGAACTTGAGTTTAGAGAAACTACAAAATTTGACACAGGTTTTTACTCTCATCAAGTCAAAAGATGTAGGGTCATGTAGGCTTCTGCTAAGGACAAGGCTGCAGAGGGGCTAACACTGGTGATGGATAGGAAAACTTATTAGATCAGAACAAAATGCTTCTGCAACTGAGTGCCAACAGTAAGGGGGAAACACACTCCCACGTGTCACTGTCCCTGCTTTAACATGTGTGAAGGCCCATTGCTTTCACACCTGAAGAAATAATTGCTTTTCCTTGTACAGGAGCTAGATGACTCCAGCATGGCTCAGGATGGAGCTGGTGTTCTCGACACCTGCATCGTTAGACCAGGGCCGAAGGCCAGCAGTGTAAGTTCAGTTCTTTCTGAGAATTAATATTCTGTGTTTTCAACCTGAAGTATGTGCAGACTCCTAGCACATGCACTGTTCCTTTACCTCGGCTGGCAGTTGTAAAATGCCTTTCGTCCACTCTTGGTACTGTGTTGCATCATCCCCAAAACATCCTGGAAGCACAGGACCAGAAGGCGAATTCTGGTTAAAGTGGAGATGCTGCTCTGAAATGGCTTCTAAAGCATTTCATGGGCCTTAAAAGCCCCTCATTTCCAACTCCACTCTTTGTGCTGATGAAAGATACAGACTTCTCTGAGTCCTCACCCTGTAAAGCTGCTGGCAAAAAAGAAACTACACAGTTTAAGTGGGAACTAATGCAGAGAAACCATGTAAACAGAATAAATGTCTAAAGCATGAGTTCATCTGCAGGAGGAGGCAATGTGAGTAAGGATAAAGGCATTACAGCTGGAAGCATGGAAATGGGTCCATGAGTCCTGCTGGTAATAGTCATGCAACCCACTAGCAGATTGATCAGCATCACCCCAAAGCATGGTGGTGTTTTTTTCCACTCTTCCTCTTAAAAGTGCACTTGGGTAGCTCCAAGTTTTGACAGTTGAACATTGTTATGTTTCCAGTCCAAATGCTGAATCAGCCAGCATCCTCTTGGTGGAAGGAATGTGATTTCTGCTAGCAATACTAGCAAGACAGTGCTGTGGCAACAAGGAAATCAATCTTGTTTCTCAGATTCCTCTGTTCCCATGGTAATGTCATTGTAACACATCAAATTTTAGTCCCCAGGACTGTAAATGCAGGAATATTACATTAATATGTGGTTATTAAGAGAAAGGATGGGACAAAGTCTGGAAAACCAGTTAAATATAAAGCAAAACATTGAGGTTCCCGGGAAGTACACTGGGAAGACAGGGTTGTAACTGTGGTTCTTAAACTTGCAATCAGTGATATCATAGCCAAAAGGCAGCAAAAGTGAAATAATCTCCTATTAATAATAAATCTCCTTAGCAAGAAAGACCCAAAAGAGCTGAAGTTCAGAACGGATTTGCTTAGTGTAATCAATGACTTAAATAACATCTCACTTTCCTGACCTCTCCAGGCTCCCGTGGAAGGAATAGCAATCCTGCATCAATTCCCATTTTCTTCTGGGCTGCAAAGGATGTCTGTCGTTTCACAGAAGATTGGAGAGGAACACTATGACCTCTACATGAAAGGAGCCCCAGAAATAGTGTCCAGCTTTTGTAGACAAGAAACTGGTATAGAATGGGGAAAGGGCAATTTCACAGTGTTTATTTGGACTTCATCCAAACCAGAGTTTATGCTGGTTTTCAGCGCTCACTCTGCCCACTGTCCACACTGTACCTGCATGTGTATGATTCTTCCCACAAGCAAGCCTTGGGCTTGTTAGATATCATTAGTTAATGCTACAAACAAGTTTTTATTGCTTGTTTGCAAGTTAAAGATTCACACAGCCCAACAGCTAGTGAGATGCACAGCCTGAGATTCAGCCCTTATGCATCCCTTAGCTGACTTGCATCAGCTGAAGATATAGCACATAAATAATATTATGCACCCAGAGCCAGACACAGGATCATGGTAATTGCATGTGCCAGAGCAAGTGTGTTGTGCTGTACAAGTTCTTAAATTTCCTGCTAATTTATTGCCCTGTAAATTCAGCATTGAGTTACTGACCCAGCTTGCAAAGGCTTTAAATCTCAGTGATGGGAAACTTGCTGTGGACATGCAAATTACTGTTATTAAGGATAATTGCTATTAACACTTGAGCCAAGACTTCTGTCTTCTCTCTCCAAGTAAACATAGGGTTTTCTTTTTTGTATGTGAACAATATTATAGGCTTATACTCAAATTTGTCTGCAAACTTGAAACTCAGGTCACATTTACTGAATACTTGAAAAAGCTGCCAAGCAAGCACAGTACAAATGGTCTGTGGCTCTGTGGTTTGTTATTTCAGATAGTACTGACCCAAAACCAGGTGAAAATGGTTTTGAGGGACAGTGGAAAGATTTAGTTTAGAACCACCTAAGATCTAATGACACAAACCTCCAAACAAGTCAACATCAGCAAGAAAAATATCTTCAAAATTATATTTCACTTTCTGAGGTTTCTAAATAGCTCCTCTTATCCTGTCTTGATTGTTTCTATATTAGTTACAGCTTAATGAATAATTACGTACCGCACTATAAAGCTGTGATTGCAGTACATAGTGAGTAAAAAGTACTGCAAAGTTAAAAGGAACTCTTGCTTTTAGAGTTGTGGGAATGATGAGAGAATTGAAAATTTAGGATTTGAGAGAATTCTCATATTAAGCCATAAACATAAAAACAATTTCCTCAGTCACTCAGCACGTATGCAGAGAAAAGCTTAGGAGAAAATTATGAAGTCAGTCGTTTCTCCTCTGCCCAGTAATTCATCTTATCTACATGCACCTTAACATGCATTTAAAAAGTATAAAACAGACTCATAGGTCACTTATTTGAACAGTCAGTTACACAGCCTTGGTACAAAACAGCTGACTTTTATGAGAGGCCACAGTGCTGTAACTAATGCTACAAAGTGGTTTAAAGGACAGGCACTTAACACTAGAGAAGCAGTTGGCAAGGTTGAAGTATTCTAACCATGGAACTTTTTTTCCTATAAACAGTCCCAGCTAATTTCTTAGAGGAGCTTAAGATGTACACAAGCCAAGGCTTCAGAGTCATTGCCCTGGCCCATAAAGTGCTAAACCTAGGAAAGGATGTAGCTGTGAGCAACCTAGAGAGGTAAGGTGTGCTGATGAGCTGCTGGTATTGCTGTGGGGTTGATTTCCTGTCTACTTGTTACGACCTGCCCTGACCCAAACCTTCCCCTCCTCGCCTACCCAAGGAAGCCTATTGGGAAGCTCTACCATGTAACACCTTCCTCTCAGCAGATGCCGATTACACTGTTAATTGCCTGCTTTACTACTGCTCTTGCAAGGCTCACTGAGCTGAATTTCAGAATCTGTTATCAAAGGGTAATGAAAGCTGGTTATTGTGCTTCTCTCTGGCATCGGACTGGGACTGCAATAGAAATTCTGTGTGCCATAATCTGTGGGTTTCAGCCAGCTGGCTCCTGCAAATCCCTGTCCCACTCTCTGCACATCTATCTCTGCTGCACTGCTCCTTCCTAGAGACAGTGATGTAGGGGATCAGCAGCTTGGAGGAAGCTGCAGAAATGTTGGCGTGTGTTGAGCACTGCTTATCTTGAACTCGTAGCAGTTGTGTTTCCCTGCGGAACAAGAGTGTTTCCCACTGGGCACGGCTTTCTTGTTGAACAAAAACTGAAGGGAGAGTCTCGCTCCCTGTGCCATCCCTGGGAAATAGCACGTGTGTTTCTGTCCTT
>NW_010299047.1:0-3462 GCF_000700745.2 Antrostomus carolinensis | reverse complement strand
CTCCTGGTGATGGAGAACCGCCTGAAGCAGGAGACCAAGCCTGTGCTACAAGAGCTGGCTGCTGCCCGCATCAGGAGCGTCATGGTCACAGGTGAATCCCCCAGGCTCCTCTGTGGCCAAGCTGGCTGCCGCAGGGTTGTTGCCCAACTTGCTGTGCCGTAAGTTCAGCAAGAGAGAGATTTGCTCCTCTGGCATCCTCCATTGCATGTCCGTGGTCTCTATTGGGCTGCCAGTGTGCTATGGCAGAGGTGAGGAACCTGTCTCTCCACTATACTTGCAGGGGACAACTTACAGACAGCTGTCACAGTGGCCAGGAATGCAGGTATGATTCACATGGGCAGTAAAGTCATCCTCATTGAAGCAAATGAACCGGAGGGCTCTGCTCCAGCTTCCGTTGCCTGGCAGCTGGCAGAAGACAGCAAAGCAAACACAGCTGCTCACCATGTAAGCACAGCCAGGGATGGTTGCTTTCAGGTGCCAGGGGGAATTAACAAAGCTTTTAATGTCTAATGCCCAGGCTCCTTAGGCCTGGACTACTTGCTAAGGATTTGGAAGTAGCTCTAGAGGAAATGTGAGGGCTAGTTCTGTATCTACCCCAGGGTATATGGAGGTGTGGTATGGACCATGCACCTGTTAGGGAGAAATAATTAATACAGTGGCTCTTTGTTCAGAGCAACATGCAAAATACCTACACAAATAACTAGCAAGGCTTTGCAGATGCAGTGGCCACTTCAATCATGCTTGAAGTATGCAGAATTAATGCCATTATACATATTTGTCTGTGTGACTATTGCTGGACCAAACTTCAGTGTCTAAACTAGCAGCCTGCATTAACAGGGATTAGTTATGTGTGAAACACAGCCAGAAAATCAAGTACTGCCAGGTGTAAACTTTTACAAAAGGATGCTGCAGAAGGCTGCGTCCCTGGTTGCCTGGTGGGAGGCTGATGGGGTGGAAGTGAAATGGCATGTTATGACCTCAGTCTGAGGATAAATGCTGTCTTATTTCTAGGAGCTATATGCTAATACTGAGGAAAAGATCACCTTGGAAGGAGAAACCTGCAACTACCATTTTGCAATGAATGGAAAGTCCTATCAGGTTATTGTAAAGCATTTCTACAATTTGCTGCCAAAAGTAAGTTCAGAGGAAACAAAGTACTTACTTGCCCTCCCTGTTTTATTAAGCGGCAGTGGTGTTCCAGCTGGAGAAAGGTGTTTTTCTGTCAGTAGCTGTAGCATTGTCACTTCACATTTTGACAGCTCTGGGCAGCCTTCCACCATGCCTCAGGTTTAGCCCAAACAGCTTGCTCTCAACATCTTCTAAGACCTCAAATGACAGGGGTGGCTGTGGTGCTGCGAGCAGCAGTGCAGTGGAGTTACTCTGTGGTCGCCTTCTCAATTTGAGTTTAATTAAAAACATCAACCCCATTCCCATGTACCACTACCATAGCTGGCAATGCCTTCTGCTCAGCAGGGGCGTCAGGAACACTAAATACCCATATCTAGCAGCAGAAATCTTCAACTCCCATCCCCTAGTCCATAAAATAGCTGGTGCTGGGACAAATTTTCAGATTTTATACTCTCTGGACAGATTTTCAGGTAGGAGAAACCTCAGACTGAGCAGTGTTATTGCTGCTGTCATCAACCATCTGTTCTGCACTTGGGAAATGCTTGTAATGCCTTGCTGCTCTAGAGGCTGCTGCAGAGCACATGGTGAGCGCTGGCTTCCCAGCACCTCCTAGAGAACAGGCAAGGCAGAAAACAGAGCGGGAGAAATCTCATGTCAGAGGAAACCCAAACCCTAAGGGTAGCAAAACCATGGTAGAGCTTGGGAGATAAGATTAGAGGGTCTTACGAATGTGTCAGGCACCCATTAGGAAGGCCTGATCCTGCCTTGGTGGAGCGATGGAGGCACAAATGACTGCCCAAGGCATCCTGTTGTTCTTTCTTGCAGATACCGGTGAATGCGACTGTCTTTGCTAGGATGTCTCCTGGCCAGAAGTCCAGCCTCGTTGAAGAGTTTCAGAAACTTAAGTAAGTTTCTCTCTCTTTTTTTTTTTTTTTTTTTTTTTCTTCTTGAACCAAACCAATAACAAGCTTTCTTTGAAGTGTAATTGTCCCAGTTAGCACTGCTCCAGGCTCATCTTTCCTGCCCTTGACTCCTGTTCACATCCTTTGTGGCCACCTTCCTCCCAGTTCCCCTACAGAGATCACTCTGCATCAGAAGTACCCGTACCCCTCGCCCAGACTTACCTGCAGCTTCTCACTGCTGCGGTACAGAAGGCAGCATTAAATAAGGCTGAGATAAAAATACAGAGGCAGAGCCCCGCATATACAAATAGCTCCCACCCCCAGCACCTCCTGCAAGGCTGCTGGTGCTTTCCTGGCTGCAGCTTGAGCAAAGTTGAAAACAACCTGATGCAGCTGGCAGTTTGACCCCAAAGATGCTCCTTCAGGTCCCCCAAAGGAATGTTTCCTCCCCCAAACAGGACTCACGCTAACCATGGATATTGCTTGCTAAGCATAAACAAGATGTGATATCTTTCTGAAAGAGTTAATTACTGATTATGAAGTGCTTCCTCTGGGGATGAAGTTCCCTGCCCTCTCAGAGGGACCTCATGTGTGGTGGTTTGGGAGGTGCTGTATTATTTCAGCAATTTTTGTGCCTTTGTGCCTACAAAGAAAATTGAGGAGAAAATGCTGGTAAAAGCCAAGCTGCAGCTGCAGGAGCTGCTGCAAGTGTGCACATCCTGCTCCCTTTCCATGGCTCCTGGTACCACAGAGAAAACACTGTCTGGAAAAAAGTCGCAGTGTTCCCTTTCCCATTACAGCCTCTTTCAAAATTTAATCCTAATTTTGCCTGGTGCACTCTGCCCCATTCTTTCCCCATATGCAACTTGCCCTCTGGAAACAGCCACCACCTTCTCCAGGGCTCTGATGTCCCCACAAGTGCTAAGCCAGCGGCTGCTCCACCACGGGGTCAGCTATGTGCAAGGCTTATATGTTTTCCTTCCTCTTCCTCTCTCAGTTACTACGTGGGTATGTGTGGTGATGGTGCCAACGACTGCGGGGTATGTAGGAGTTCATCTCCCATTCTTGTTAAGTTTCTTCTCTTTCAACCTAAGGAGTGCTGTGATGAGAGGCTGCCTGACACCACTTGTCACCAGCATTTACCGAGTTAGCCCATGGGCACACTCGGTCAGTGTGTCACTATAAAATACTATAAAAATGTGGGTTTTTTATACTAACATACACCGTAACAGAGGATTACTCTTTTGTTTTCTCCCCTAGAAACAGGGGCAAGAGACTTTTTCTTATGCAATTGCTACACAATTGTAAATTTGCGGGTCTTAGCCATAAAAATAATTATTATATTACCAATAATATTATTATAATCTATTATATATTATAACAAATCTACTAAATTATATACAATATAATAATATAATATTATAATAATAAA
>NW_010299046.1:62541-63471 GCF_000700745.2 Antrostomus carolinensis | reverse complement strand
TAAGAAGGATATAAAAGAAAAACATTATATACTAGAGGAAAGAGATTTATATTATGGAATCTTTCACACACCAAGAAAAGCTTTCTACCCAACAAGTAATTAGTTATGCCAGAAAGAATCAATAGTTATACGAAATTCTAAAATGTCATGTGAATGTTCCATTGCAAAATTGCTTTATATTTTATATCTCAAATAGTTTTGCAAATAGAATTCTTGTTTTATGTCCAACCTTCCTCTAAAAACAAGCAGACTTGTGAAAAGTATTGAAAGTTTTACATTCTGCTAGTCATTTGAATACTGTCATGAGTGTTCAGATTTGCCATAGCCTTTCCTGACCCTGGGGGTCTTAATGAAAAATGATACTATACATGTTATGTGGGGTTTTCCAAGTATCAAAGATGATAAATAAATGTGGTATTTACTCACATAAATTTGTTACCTACCTATCCAGGCAAGAAGCTTTAATATGCTGGCCAAATGGAGATCACTAGCTGTGATAAACAGCATTTTTATTTTTGTACCCTTAATATATCTAGACTGTGTGTGTGGATAGTCAAGAGAGAGGAGACTGGGCACCAATAAATTAGAAGTATAAAATTAAAAGCTATATTAATAGTATGTGCTATGTCATCACTGAATTACATAAACAGAAATCCAGTCAATAAACATTTTTCTTTTCTATTTAAATTTTTATAAATTAAGAGATAGGTGCTCAAAGCTCATGGAGAAGTACTTTCTGCAGGCAACTGTATTTGCATTTGACATCCTCCTCCCTCCATTTTGAGATCGGCATTGAGCCAAGCACTGACCAAGAGTTTAGGCAGAATACAGACTAGTATTTACTAACAAGAACAAGAAATATCTTGTACGACTTAGGACAGTCCTTTATCTCTGATTAATAACTGGCTAGTTATCAGAATAGCATATGTA
>NW_010299046.1:14892-62508 GCF_000700745.2 Antrostomus carolinensis | reverse complement strand
GCTATAAGGATATAATAGTTGAACCAATATTGTGAAGAGTACCCTCAGCTCCATGAAAAACCTGATCTTGAATTACACCCCTTTAATCACTCTATCAAAAACAATTAGTTGAATATTTTATGTGGCCTAACTGTAGTCCTGTTAGTGATTTATCCAAAGTTCATATCATAGCTGATATTGGTTCTGTAGAAATAGAAGATCTTGAAGCAAATAGGAAGAACAGAATATGCATTATAAGTGGTTTCATTTTTTTTAATTACAGTGTAAGAACAATAAGGGATACTGGTGGACCTAACCTGTGTGTAGCTTCCCCAGTGAAGATGAGGTTGGTGAATGGACAGCTTCCCCCCCAGAGGAAGACCACAGGAAGTCTGAGGAAGACTGACTTATGATATTTAGAAAGAGAAATACTGGACAGATTCCATATTATGAGTGTTGTTCAACACATACAAGACAAGGAGAACAAGTTTGGCACCATTCATTAAAGATCTTTTGCTCCTGGAGATGGAAGATTAGGTGGATAACATGAGACAGCTGCATCCTTTACTGTAGGAGACTTTCACAATTCATTTAGGCTTTGCCTCAAGTGCCAAATTCTCAGCTCTGCTCTTGAATCCATCTGTCATCATTTCCTCCCATGAGCTTTCCATTCCTTTCACTTTGTATCATCTGCCAGTATGCATCGTCATTTCTCCTATTCAGCTTTCACAGTACACCAAGCTCTCTGTTATCTGGAGACTTATAGCTGAACACTTCTACAAAACCGTGAAGTTCAAATGGAGTAAAGACTAGAATTTTCAACATTTGGTTTTTGTTTGTCCTTTTAGATTGAAAATGCTTGAAGGAACTTCTTATTTGCTAGACATTGCTTTCAAGGAAACAGAGCTTTGAAAGCCATGTTATGATTAAAACCCAATATGAGTAAGGGTCTTCACCTCATAAGCACCATTATTGTGGAGGTTTTGATTATTGCTTTTGTGGATGAAAATGTGAGTAAGATGTTCAAGCATAGATCTAGGCAGGTAAGACTGAAAAATGGTTCATTTACCAAGAATATGTAGTTTTGTTCATCCCAGATCATTAATCAGTTCAGATATAATCTATTGAAAGTTTTCAACTAGAAAAGCTTTGTTTTTATAGAAACTAGATTTCTGGAAGAGAGAGGAAAAAAGGCTAACCCTCTAGCTATGGGGTAAGAGAAGCTAAAGTGAATGCTCTGAATGTGGGTGATATTCAGGATTCAGTATTCACTACTGAATACTGGGGAATCTTGCTTCAACCTGTGCTAGTGACTGTGGTTGTTACAGGTGTTCTCAGTCTCTTCAGAAAATAGCACTCTTATTTGTCCAAGTAACTAACCATCTAGAGAAGCACTTAGGAAGGTGCCCTACTCACCATGGACATGTGTATAACCAAGTATCTATAGCTTTAAAGCAGATTTAAAGAGCTCATGCAGGAGGGACTGAGAAAAGTTCTCATCAGAGTGCCTGGCAGCATGGTAGTTGTGTGAAAGCAGTGATACAAAATATTATTCGGAATTTAGCATAAAGTGATGATGGTACAGAGCTGTCAGGGCTGAGTTTCTGTTATTTTAATGAACATCTAGTCACTGAACTGGTGTAAATATCACGATGGAGGAGCAAGAACAGCATTTCTGGCTCCTAGTCAGTGCCATCAGCTTCCTCATCTTACACTTCATCTATTAATATAGTATTCATATATAGGGTAAACAGCTCTGTAAACATAGGAAAGGACAACAGTTCCTTGACTTTTCTAACTAGCAACCCATCTCTAGCTCAGCATGTTATTTCTGTTGGATTTCTTTTAGGATTGGAACACTAGAAACAACTGTGTCTCTCAAATGCTCAAATAGCAGAAGCAGATGCTTCAGGTAGGATATGCTTTTCTAGCAGGAGCCCTTTTCCCCAGAGGACAGTTTGCTCATAGATCAGGGTTATAAATCTGGCCCTGCTGTTTCTAGAATTATGACACATTACTGCTACATCACCAGAAAGCTGGAGAAAAAATACAGCCCTACTTGTAGTGTATAGGAACTTGGTAAAATACTGTATAGAAAAGCAAAATAATTGTTTCACTGTTCTAAAGTTTCAATCTTCAGCACCCATCCACTCCAGCTATGCTCTGGCTGCTAACAAGGAGTTCAAGCCCCCCAAGCCAAGTCTTCAAGAAACATTTTTAAAGGAGCAGAGTTCAAATAAATATTTGGCCTAACCAATGGTTTTCTTCACATGCAAGCCCACAGCTGCAATAGACTATCTCTTGTATACAAACTCCCCAACCTCAACTCCCCTCCCCAATTCAGGCAAGCAGTAGTTTGAGACAAGCTTCTGGTTTCCTAAAGCTGTCCAGTGCCTCTCACTTTAAACCTTCTTCCTCGACCTAGCTGCCAGCACAAGTGTAATAGGGTAAGGTTAATTATGCCATATTCCACATCCTTCCTGGTTGCAGCATAATTAACTCTCATTTCTCAAGCTCTTCAATAAGAATTGTTTCTCATGTACTCTGGATATCTGTTCCAAATAGCATACTCAGTGTACTCATTTGAGCAAGTATAGTAAGCACTTTTTTCTTTTTTTTTTCTTTTTTTCTTTCTTTTTTTTTTTATATAGTTTACCACTGGATTCTTTTAGCTAGCCACAGAATCCATGTCTTTTTTTGCCAGCTATAACTGTACAACTTGCAGTTTTATTTTTTCCTATCAGTGCACTCAGGATTTGCTGTTTATGCAGCAGCTTAACTGCTTTCCAAAATAGTCTTTCTTTATACCACTTTACTTGGTTATCCCTGTCTCTGAGAAACTAGTTTCCCAGTGCTTTCAATTCTTTTTCTTGTGAAACGCTTTGAAACAACCTGTTGCTCAAGTGACAGGATGAGAAACTAAAATATTTAAGAAGAGATGCATGAACAAGCATGGATCCCATTTTTTCAAGTAGTATCCACCAGAACTCTGATGATTTATCAAATGTACACAAATATGTGGCATTTGCCTTATCCTAAATTCCCTTACTTCTCTTATACATACACGATTCTTTTCTTCACATTTCTTTTTTTATAAAGTTTTTATAATAATTTTTTTCCAACGTAACTTAATGTATAGAAAGCTTGAACTCTTCTTCTCTTTTCATGATTATTACTCTCTTCCCAAGAAGACACTGTCAAAGGCTTTTCACGCACTGCATTTGTCTGCTGCTCTAACACATAAACCCATTCTGTAAAGTCAAAAGATTTATGGAATTCTAACCCAAGCCTGGAGGTTCTTATCCTTAGGAGCTTTATGTGTGTCTTCTGAGCTAATACCTAGTCATAAGTGGTTCACATACTCCTCTAGTGGGAATTTTCCTCCTTGTATCCTGAATTTTAATTTACCTGTGTCTTTTTTGAGTTTCTACCAGTATTTGTCTGTCATGTTAACTGCTCTGTTTTAAAGGAAAGGCTATACTATATGCTTTTGTTTGGTAGTCAACTCATCTTTCACTGAAACTGCACCCACTTGCATCTACAAAACATTCATCTAAGTTACTATTGTCCTTTTTGTTCATGATAAACATTATCCAGTTTACAAAATGCATTTAATGCTTTTCTTTTTCCAGGTGTCTGACTTGCATAACTTATGTTGGTTACCATGCTGAACACAGTCTAGTCCCATGTAGTCAGAGCAAGCTTAGTTCAGCTTTATGTTGTGAATCCCTTTGCTAGCTGTATTTTTCTTCACATTAAGTGCAGGCTCCAAACAAAATTTTCCTTTTCAATCCTTTCAAAATGTTTCTTTTACATTCCATTTAGCTCATTTTATCTGTATGAGTTAACAGAAAAGTATTAAGTAAACAAAACTGTACAAAATAACATTACCTTATATATTTTCCTTCTGCCTAGCATTCATTGCTTGTGCTTATGGAGTCAAGCATTATTTGTACTTGCCTCACTTGTCTTATACTTTGCCAAAGAGTTTCATCTACAATGGGACTCGTAATTTCTCCATTTTCCCACATGAGATATTTTCTTAATTTCTACGCTATTGGCAATATCTATGCTTGCAAGAGGCGTTTTTCCATGTCTTGCAACTTGACCAAAATTGTGATGTTTTGTTGGAGTCCATGCAGTAGGATTCAAGAGATTATACAAATACTTTCTCTCTCACCGAAGAAACTCCTCAGACCTGAAGTTCTTTTGTTTTTGAAGAAATACTTTAAAACATGAACACTCTCACAAAAAATCATGAAGACAAACTCAAAGAACCAAACCTGTAGTATCTGTTCATTATTTTTAAATCAGTGTCTTGGTTTCTCAATGCTTAGAATAAGCATGCTGCATCTCGCTGGCTCTCCAGTTAGCCATAGCTACATGGAAAACACAGATATGCATGACTTTTTCATCTATATTGTGAAAGCGTGAGGACACAGCTCTCAGTGCAATTGTCACAGTCAGGTTTGGGATTTGCAATGGGGACTGCATGTAGAGATAATACAGAATCTTAAGCTCCAGCAGCTGCATTCTACCTTCTAATTAAGTAGTGTATCACACAGAGAGACAAACTGATGCTGCAGAAACCTGGAGTGACTGCTGGCAAGTTTGTGGGTAGGATTTAAACTGTTAGTTTTAATACAGAGTAAGCCTCAAAGGTTTCAAATGTGATTACATGAGAGACCACCTATCTTGACAGTTGATTCTGTTATATTAGTGGTCAGCAGAGGAATTCAAGTTAATAGCCTAGTCATATAGGCAGGACAGACTTGGCAGAAGGAGATCTGGTGGACAGCCTTGAACTCTGGAACTTATTCTTCAATTGTAAAACAGGGATAATAACGCTCCTCCACCTCCCAGTAGGGTGCTTAGGCTAAATTCATTATTAGGCATTTTCAGTCATGCTTCTGTTTATGTTTCCAAGGTAATGAATAGGGATGGGCTGGAAATCCCTTAACAATAAAACTTATAGAGCTTAAAGGGTAATGGGAGTTAAGGGGTCACAGCACTTGTGGCAGGAACTATAGTTATTGCAAAATCTGGTAGATAACTCCCAGCCCAATCACTTCTCGTCAACACAGTAATAATGTTTCTCCGGTGCAGGCTCAGACACCTATGGAGACCGCCCAGAGATATTCTGTCTCAGCTTGTAGAGAACTGATCTTAATATTGAGACTGAGGAAAAAACACACTTTCTAAGCTGTGTGGTACAGTGCAAAACTAGATGATTATTATCAACTCCACCCTTGCAGCCAAGAGTATTTTAGCAGGCCAGGACTGCATACATGTCCAGGATGGTAGCAATGGGATGCATTGCAAATCCCATCAGTCATTAAACGACAGTTCCCAAACATGGATTTCAAAGCTAAAGAAAGAGCTCAATAAAGACCCCTCCTCTGACAGCACTTTGCACAGGAGCCCCAAGCTTCAGCCTGCAAGAGAGATTCCTTTGCTGCCTAATAAGCTAACCAGAAACCTCTACTGTACCTGTGCCGGGTCAGCTCTAGGTCAGGCTGCATATAAGGCTTGATGCAGCTTGGAAGGCACTAATAAGGAATTTTCATCTTTTCATGTTACCAAAAAACACAGGATACAAATATTGAGTTTATGTTTCATCACACTGAAGTGTCAATCAAGCTCTCTTCTGCAAATTGCATAGCCTAGTGCCTGTGAAAGGATGGCAGGCTTGTGGAATCAGCCTCAGCGGAAGGCTGAATCCTTCTTGGCTCTCTGCCTTGAAGTCCTGCTGTTTGAACAAGAGGAGAAAGCAGAAGGAGTAAACACTCTGTGATACAAAGTGTACTCAGCCTCCCTCTAGGACAAAACTTTTTGGTCTGTATTGCTACATTTGTTAAATATATATTTCATTCCTTCCTTTTCAACAGCTGCTCAAAAAACTGTTAAGAACAGCTGCTACAACATACAATGTTCTGATGTGTATACCTCTGAGATTTAGGTGGCATTTCTTGCTGGTAATATTTAAGGTTAGCTGGATAGTTTAAAGATTGAAGAAAAAATAAATAAAAATTTCCACATTTGAATGTCAGCAGAAACCTATAGTAAGCAATGGTTATCACATTCATTTCTTGCTTGACTCACTGAGTAAAGAAAAGGCTATTGGTCTTTGTCATACTTGGTATGTACACCAGTGCTTGCAGCGTATTTTTCCCTTGTGTCAAGTATATTCAGTACACAGATGACACTTATGAGCTAGAAAAGCAGTGTATCTTGCACTGAAAACCATGTTAACAAAACTGTTAAATGAGCCTCCTGGCATGGGATGGACCAGGGGCGCCCTTAGTAGCATGTAATGCATTCTGCATTGGCACACCAAGTCAGGAAATCCCATTTCCTCACTTCAGAGGACTGAAGCACAGATTGCCAGCATACTCAATTAATGATTTCTACTAAGGTCCCTCATTTTTTTTTTTTTATTTTTTTTTTTTAACAAATAAAGAGGCTTTTTGAACAAAGAAACGGTTATCTAAGGTGGTACCTGGAAAGGTCTTAAACAATCATAAAGTAGTGTCATCACCACTTTTTACAATAAAACTCATCAATGCTGGGTTTAAACAGCAGCAGTTGAGTTCAATTCAGTTATTAGAGGTGTTATGGATAGAAATAAATAGTAATTTTGTTCATGTTTTTATGCAGACTAAGTGTGGTCCCCAGGTTTCTGGCAAGCTGTCAATGTAGCCATCTGTTTTACAAAGTTTACGCATCTCTTTGGAAATAGACAGTCCAAAGCTAAAATGTAATAGAGGAACATTTTTCAGTGAACCACCTGTTATAAAGCAATAATAATTAGATTTCAATAGGGCATGGGGATTAAGCTCCATGTAGGTCCAAAGACAGCTCATTTAAGTATGCAAAATAAACCTGAATTAATTTCACTTGTGTTTTCTTACAAATCAGCTTCTGCAACTTGTTTATAAACATTAAATATACAAACACACACACATACAAAAATAGATATACCTACAAAGAAAGGCCATAGGAGGGCCTGAAGTCCAGAGGCAGATTGCACCAAGATTGTGTGATCTTATACAAACTTCTGCTTCAAAGAGCTTACATATTCAAAAACAAATATGTCACCTTAAGTATATAAACAAGCAAGCCAGGATGAAGACAGAAGGTATCTGAAATGAAATTTTGACAGCAGATGTGCATTTTTCAGACTACCAGTAAGAACAGATGTCATTCTTATGAGGCATGGAGGAAGAAAAAGCAAACCATACCATTACCAAGAATTTGAAGATAAGTGAAAAAAAAAAAAAATTGAAAGTATTTTCTTTTTTAATTTCCACATGGGCTTTCTCTGCTACCCTGTCTTAATAGCATGTTCCACCTCAGATGTCTCCCTGATTTCGATGTAGTTTAGTCAGTTTTAAAGTGACTGTATGCTCCATCAATTTGAATTCTACTATGTTTCCACCATAAATAAACTAGCATGTGAATTGAAACATGTACTACCACAGAAATATAAACAAAGTACCTAGTACTGATGTGTTGGGTCCGGGCATCTTGAAACAAGTGGCCAATACATGGCTAGATCTAGATTTTGTAGATTTAGGGGATATTTTTGACCAGCAGAGCTGAGGGTGTTAGAGTCTACCCATTGCTTTTCCAAAATGTTTTGGGGTGGATTTACTGTTGTTGTTTTTAGCTGCCCCTAATGAGGTTTGAATGTCAAGTAGCTGCTGTTAGAATGGAAGTAGGTGTGCTCAAGATCTCTAAAGCAAAAGGGAAACCCCACCTAATTTGCAATTGTTTTATTGTAATGCCAAAGTCTGAAAGATCAGCAATGCAATGCTGATATTCCTAAATCTGTAGACACAGAAGTAATTTAATGGAAGTTTGTTTCACAGGAAAGTATTTCTGACAGTGCCTGAGGATTGGAGATGGCCTTGCACTAGACTAGAAACTGAACTGATGCTAGTCAAAATACAGTCTCATTGGCTCAGGTGTTAAAATTGAGAACTACAAAGAGTACAAATGGTTATACAGATCTGCCTCATCTTAATGAGATCTTTGTTTCAATGCAATCAGCCTATGGGCACATACTACTGTACTGTTGCCTTATTCTCTGTGATGCTCTTTATGTCTTCTTTTCTCCCAATGTCTTTTGGACTGCACTTTGCACTCAGAAGTCCTATTCAGAAAGCATGAGTACACTTTCTAATTGATATTTTTCCACTTCTGCAGAAGGTAGAGAGGAAAAATAGCCCTTCTGTAGATTTTTCTGGCCTGAGTATGAGTCTGCTGTGAAATACGGAGCAGTAGAACAGAATAAAGGAAGCAGCATCTCACCCTTACTCATGACGTGCTGTTAAACGAAGGATTGCAGTTTGGAGTCATCCACCAGAGCTATAAGAATTGTATATTTCAGTACCTTCAGAAGAGAAAAACTGAACACCACAAAGGGCATAAAACATTAAAAGGAAAGTACAATAGCATGTATCAGAGGAACACCGTGATGGAAGGCTGAACACACAGATCAGCACTGCTCACACAGTGGTCAACAGTTCTCAAGATTAAGCCATTTCAAAAGCAACTGAGCAATGGTCTTGCAGCTAAGCAATATCCCATTACAAAGAGAGGAATGCACACTCTGTAACTCACGGTGCTCATATCTGTGGCAGGAGCTTTCCTCCAGCAGCATCCTTACAGTGTCCATTTTAATTAAGGTTAAAAGGTCATGTATATAAGGTGGGATTTTTTTTCAATATAATAAAATCAGCTCATATTTCTTTCTACATTAAAACAGTTTGTAGCATCTCAAAGGAGAAAATTATATGGAACATCACTCCATTGATTTAAGTTATAGTTATCTGAAGCAGTTAGTGTTGCACTGGTTTGCTTTGTCCGTTAGCTAGAGGATATAGGAAAGGCTCTCTCTCTGAGATCTGCGACTGACTTGTAGGTCTCTTTCAAATCCAATCAAGAATCAATGGAAGATTTTCCAGTTGTTGTGTTTTAGTTTTTTCTAGATCAAGTCCTATGTGGCCTTGGGTTTCTGTCACAGTAGGGAATTGCGATGCAAACTGTTTCTTCATGCCCTTTTGCAAAATCTCTCCTTTAATGATGTATATGTTGGTTTCTAAACCCATAAGGTATAGGAAAAATGTTCCATTTCATTGTACAGATTTAGAGACAGAAATTGCCAAGTATTAATACCACTGTATAATTATTTTCTTATGGAATTCATACTCAGCAACCTCTAGACTCTCTCAGCTGCCCATCTGAAGATGTGGCAAACAAGCCTCTGCCACAGAAATTTTCATTTGATTGTTTATTTTCAGATATGATCTACTCTCCTTCCCAGTTTGAATTTCAGAAGTATCAAATCTCTGGCACAATGACAGCAATCAGGCATGCTGCTGCAATAGAGTTATAAGCTGTCAACAGTAATTCAGGCTGGGTGGCAATATCAGACCATATAGACACTGTTATTGTTTTTATTTTTAAATTTGGATTTCAAATCATCAAATCAGCATTAATTCAGTCTTGATTAGAGTTCTGTTTCTTCCTTGTTCATTGAGAGGTTCATCGTTCTCCTGCTGATCTCAAATATTGGACTCCTACAACCCTGGAATTTGGTTCTCCTTTGCAATTGTAGACTTCACAGGTCCTCACTGCGGCCCTGTGTAGTGGGTGTAGTAAAACAGTGGGCAGCAGTTATTCATAACTTACTGAATCAAGCTCCTGCCAAATACCACTTCTGAATATATGGCCAGCCTGTTAGTGAGTGCAAAAATTACATTTCCCCCTGCTCTTGTTTGAAATATGCATTTATTTGACATTACTCCACAAGCTACTATTCGGTCAAATATATTAGAACTAAGAATTATGCAAAAGCTTTAGCAAATGCTGTAAGTTAATCAAAAATCAGTAAATTATCTGTTAAAATTGTTCTGCTAAAAAGGCAAAGTATTTCAAATCTTTTGTACTGATACCACCTTGAAACCCACATCTGGAGAAGAAAAGTTTTTTGCAAATATTTTCTGATGAGTAACAATCTCTGAAATGCTAAGATCAAGAAATTCACTCTATTTCCTGCATCATTGAAAATCTACATATTTCTGGTGTGTTACTGACCCCTAACACCCTACTAGATGTGGTTTTACATGGTGCATCTAAAGAAGACTAAGAAGTGGTTCAGAATCTCAGATTTCTTAGCTAAGCATACAAAGGGGGATTTTTCCAATCCTTTTATGAAAGGTTACAAAACAAGGTGGGCAAATGAGGAAATGTCTAGCCATCACTTGGAGAAGAAAAGAAAATGTTCTTTACTAATAGATGGATAATAGGCCAAGGACCCCTATATAAGTTTTGAGTCCTGTGCTTATAGAAGTATCCTAAAATTAAAACTAATTTCTTGCTGCTACCCTGGAATCTAGAGACCCTAAGCTTGAACAAACTTAGGTCCTCTCAACTAGGCAAATGATAATGAATCCAAAGGCTATTTCTTTCAATTATTATTAAGGTAAAGGGATTTCACTGATTCAAGGGTGCATATACTGACTTATTTCCTTATAGGCTGTGTACTCTTAATATTATATTTTCTGTATCCTTTGCAACAATCAAACACTAGCTGTCTGGATAAGAAACGATACCTTTAGGATACTTTCACTATAGCAAACTGGTTGTCATATTGTGAAGTTTGTTTTATACAAGGATGAGGAGTTAGAAATCATGAGCTGAATGCAGTGGAATCTTTTAGTTGTCCAGGTGTCACCTGAAGAGTCTGAAAGGATACATTTGGTGCATTGGGAATATTCAGATACTTTCATTCTTCTGCTGTCACAGAATGATCATAACTTATTTCAATATTAATAGTATTTTGAATATTGTACATGTCATTCAGACTATCAAGGTAATAGTGAGGAATCTACACTCTTTCTAATGAAAGTACGTATGTAAACAGGACACAAAGGGTAAATACTCCACTATGAAGAGTTTGACTGAAATGTAGCTGGCTCCATCCAACCCAGTTGTAATTACTAAAGCAAATGCTCGGAGTACACTATGAAAACACTGATCTCTTCGTTGTACACATTATGACCACTCTGTTTATACCAGCTATCTTGTGTTTCTATCCACTTTATTTCAGCTGTTGTACGATATCTCTCCAGGACAGTTTTGTACAGCTGATTAGAGAAGGAAAGAAATAAAGTTGATTCAACACTGATATTTGTAAGAATTTTAATATTAGCACTGATACGAACATGCTTTTCACAGTCTATTGCTGCATCTCCTTATTTGTTGAAGCTTGCTAAACAAAAGGGAAAGAAGAGTGGAATAGCTCCATCTCCAGTTATGAACTATGAGTTGTCTTTTTTTGTGGTTAGTGTGTGACCAGCCAGATGAGCTGAAGAACTGCAGTTGAAAAACTTAATTTTCAGCTCAGCCAAGCAGTGACATTTTTATGAGCAGATGTGCAAACTTGCTAATGCAGGCAGAACCATAAGCATAGTTTGCATATATGAGTAGTCTTCAAAGACCTGTATTAGTCACTCCAATTGTTTTGTAAACATTACAAGTAACAGCCATAGCACAGATCACAGCATATTTTCTACTGTAGGTCAACAAAAAATATGTAGACTAAAAATCTGGGGTTCAAGTGATGAGCATATGTATTGAGTTACTCAAATACAGTGAGCTGAATTATACATGAGATAGAAGTTATCCCTGAGATTCAACTAGGAACAAAAACTATTGTTATTTATTCCATCAACCATGCATAATCTCAAGAGGAAGTATCTGGTCTACTAAGCCACTTAAACAAATTTATAATTACTTTTCCCGTAGTAAATCACCTTTGCTTCATAAAGGAGGAAAGGTGAGACTGACAGATACAACAATGGGTGTCTTGCAGTCATACAATCTTTTCTTGCAGATGATGTAAACTTATAAACCAAAACAAAGGTCAAAATAACTGAGTTATTACTTGTCATTAAGCCTATCCTCATTTATTTGCCAACATACATTTTCTGCAAGTTTTACAGAAACAGAGATGGCACAAAACCCTGTTTTCATGGTTCTTTCATGCAGTGTTCTGCTGTAGCCTTTTAAACAGTGCCAGTTGCTAATGCTATGTGCGTAATGCTTTCTGAACTGTGTTGCAAGGGGAATTCACTTTTGGTAGGCCTGCTGAAAGCACATTAACCAAGCTCATTTGGCATAGGTGTTTCTGTTTTTCTCATTACTCAATAGTGAAGAAGGGAAATCTGAACTTGCAAGGTAAAATCCTGGATTCAGTGAATTCAGTGTTTAAATTCACATTGACTATAGTGGTGTGAGGATTTCTCTCTCCTAAGATCTTTCTCCACCTCATTAACAGGAATGTCTCCTTTTTGTGGACAGACCTGGCACAGATCCTTTTAGGAATTATCATTAGAGGTATCAAGAGAAGCACTGGGTTCATCTCATTAAAGACATGACCACAAAAGTTGCCACCCAAAAAGCTGAGAAGCAAACTCAGAGAGGATCTGCTGCATGAAGTTACCACCACATATGCACTTTTTTTTACCATTAGTAAATTAAATAATTTACTCCTTGCTGAAGAACTGTTTTATTATTGGCTAAGAGAGTGAAGGTGGGCTGTTACCATGAGCTGGCTGATTTTCTTTATACAGTGCGGTAGTTAGAGAATGCATGTAGGTAACTACTACAGTGTATTTGACATGTTGTAAATTTATACTCTTACAAAATTCTGACTTTTATTTTTTGCAAAACTTCAGAGTTCATATTGCATTATAAGCAACCCCTTCTAGTCTTGTCTTTTAATATATTTGTATACATGAAAAAAAAAACCTTTATTTAAAAAAAAAAAACAAAACAAAACAAAACTTTGACTTGTAAATCCAATATTAACTATATCCAACTGTATTCAAGTGGAGCTCTTACTCACAAAAATAATTCCAGTAAGATGTTCAGTGGTACTTTTCTGGTGAAAATGGAATACATTTACAAGACAAAGAAAACTCATTCCCAGCAGATAGCTAGCAGATTATGTCAAAAGGAATAGCCTTAAAGAAGACGGAAACTGAGAAACAAGACAAAGGAAACAGGTACTAGAATATTTCATTTAGTGACTATATGACAAGTCCATCACAGATCATTATTTATAGGTCACTTTCCTGTCAGCTGTAGGATTTCTTGCCCTAATCATGAGAGTCAACAAAGACTTCCGAATAAAAACTTCCAACATGATAGAGATAATTCCGAGCTGGACAAAAGATACATATGACCATGATTTGCTTCCTTTCTTACATTAAAAATGCCAAGATATTTCCCTAATAATTCCTTGTCACTAATAGTGCTGTTTTCTCCTGTCAAACACAACAAGGAAAAGGCATTTCTTTAGCAAGATCCTGAGCCTCTCTGAAGCTGAAATTCAAGTCAGCAAGAAGTTTAAAGGAACTATATTTTTTAATATATAATTTTGTTACAATGTCTTTTTTCCACTTTATGCAAACTTGGAAGATTATTTACCTCTCCTATCAGTTTTTGCTCTTCAGCACACACAAGTTTCATTTTCCTTTCTTTTGTCTTCATTTGGAATTAAAATGGAAAAAAAATGCCTTTATTTCGCTACTGATTTTGTTTGATGTGAAGATAGTAAAAAAATACCAGATTGTCCTTGGGAATATGAACCAGTCAGACTGGCTCTAAGTTCTGCTCTGGTGTTAAGTTACACAAAGAGGGCTGGGGGTGTGGATAGGTTTGGAGAGGACTTTTTTTCCAGTGTTTGGACTGAAAACCATAAACATCTTAGGTCAGCCTGAAATTCACAAATAAACAGAGTAACCCTTTTTTCCCCCAGGCAAGCAAAAAATGGTGTAAAATCCTAACAAAAGCAGTCCAGAACCTTCCCCTTACACACAGCAGAGGAAGCATTTTAAACTTAGTTTTAAAAATAAAAGGACAAGAAATTTGAAGATTAAAACCAGATGCCCATAAACCAAATCAAGAAGGTGTCCCACCTCTCCCTACTGTAAATGAAAATGAAGTTTTATCACCTTCACTGGTCAGTTATACTACATTCTGATTTTCAGCCTCAGATGGCTTTTAAGTGTCTAGTTTCCTCTGTCCACAGACAATACTGCAAGACCACTATAGATGACCTCTGAAATACGGATTGTCCAAATATTATGTTGCTCACTGAAAACAATAAAAATTCTTATAACATTCCTTGCTCTGAACTAGAGGAACTTGAAGAGGGTTCAAGCATCTTTTCCAACCTCCAGAGAGTGCCCTAATCACTATGACACTATCTAAAGCATAATAGACCTTCGTTAGTACTTTTTTTTTTTGTATTTTTGTATGTTGGACATCAGAGAAAAGAGAAAAAGTAGAAAAGTGTCATTCAGTTCTGACAATTAAGAAAAAGGAATCTGCCAGTAAAGTTGCATTAGGATTTGTTAATTCCAAGAAAAAAAAAATCAGTGAAGTAGGGGTTTTTTAGACTACAAGGTTCACTTGTTCCTTGTAGTCTGGCTTTATGTTTGGACTCAGGCAATGCTCTGTGGGTTGCAGTATTTGTTCCCACTTATCAACGGCATCTCTAGGGCACTGACCAAACTCCTTCTGCCTATGCTCTATTTTGCATGACTCTTGAAAACAGCCACTCCCAAGACCCTTTAATCACAAGTGGAAGAATTCAGTGGACAATTTACAGGTTTGATTTACCATCAGTATTTTTTTTTCATAATCTAATTAATGTTTGAATGCAGAGGTTCATACCTTTGTTGTTTTAAAAGCACATGAGAACAAGCAAGAAAATAAATTTATACATTAAAATACACCATACAGAAGTTTTTATACTAGGCTGTAGATTAAAGACATTTTGTATTTATTATCTTCTATAAATTCTGTAATAAGAATTCTGTAAAACAAAGCCAAATGCCAGCTTAAGGAAAGATACTGCTTCCATATGACAGTATTACGTTGGTGCTAAACCCAGATGTTCTGAGAAAACATCAGAGACAACCCTGTTAACTGCCCTCTAAAACCTGTCTTGTAAATAGGATAATTTCTGAAAAGGCTTGCAGTATCTGGACCCTTGCATGGTAGCGTCATTTGTCAAATCAATATTTACATCCATAGACTTTAAAAAAAAATCTATATAAAAGCTTAAAAGTTCTTACAGAAGTGTGAGAAATATTAGGAATAATTAGAAAAATATTAGTCAGCTCTTTACATTTTAACCAAATCTTTGGATAACATTGGAACAAAATAAATTGACAGAGACAGATTGCTAAGCTTAGTGCTCACCATCAGCATTGTTATAAAGCAACTAGTACATATATATCTGGAAAATTGCTGGTAGACCTCTACCTCCTGGCTAGTAAACGTGGTCAGACTAACTGAATGAAAATGTTACATATTACAAAATAGCTAACTTTTGACAGTAGCAAAATGGTGCAGTGTGAACTAATATTACACAGTGTTTATGCTGCCAATTTTTGCCAGTACACCTGCATTGTTTAGGGGTAGGGAGAATAGTGGACCTTAATTTAGCAGGTGCCTTTTAAAAACCTTTATTCAGGCTCTTTTATGCTGACTAAATTTTGAACTTTTATTGGGGCTGTTTCTTTCACTTACAGAATGTAGTTTAACTCTACCAAAGCATAACTTTTCAATATGCATTTATATTCACAAGAGAAGTTTTTGTAACATGTATTCTTAGTAAATATCTGTTTGGCAAAAGAGATTCTTCTTATACATTAAGAGGATCCATGTTGAAAAACAAGACCCAAGAATTGTCTACAATTTTTCTTCGAAGCCACGCCTGCTGAGAGCCAATGCTAATTTTGTTGTTCTGCCTCAGTGTCTAGCATCAGAAATGCTGATGAGAAACCTGATGTAGATTTATCTGGTCTCTGCACGCATTAAATTGATTTATAAGTTACAGTTATAAGTGCTTGATACTGTAATTTTGGTACTTGTTGAAACTTGACAGACCAGGAGGAAATATCAGATTCAAATATTCAAACACATTAAATTCCACATAAGTAAGTGACAGAAATTTAAGCAAAGTTTATTCAGGAGAAGGGTTTGACCAGACAAGCACTTGAACACAACAATAGATACTTGTTTATTTGAAAAGATTTATTTAAATCTTTGGCTTTTGTAATCACCAAAATAAAATCCTGAGAGCCATCAAAGACCATAAGGAAAACAAACCGTGCAGAACATGGATGTTGTATATTTGTATTCCGTTTCCTCTGGAAAATCACATTAGATATAGAAAGTTTTTTAAATAAAAGGCAGGATTTAGCAATGTTGACTCAAGTTTTATTAATCCATTAAGTGGTAATATCAAACAACACTTTTCCTCACAAACTCTTAATAAAATGTAGTAAAATTACCAGGCAACTCAAGAACAAGAGAGGGTTAATTTCTCTATCTGAGAACACACATACAATGTGTATTCTACAAAACATCTTCACAACTTAATAGACCAAGTACTTACAAAGATGCCCTGTGGTAAATATCCGTGAAACTTCAAAATATCACTGGAGATGAGTCATCACCTAAAATAACCATCTACGATGACTGAGCTATTTTCCAGTGGACCTATATGATCAATATTCATTTCAGGTTTTAAGCATGTTGAAAAATAATGTACATTATTTACCAGCCTTCATAATAATAAACTGTCTCTTGAAACTGGAAGAAGGTTCCAGTTCATAAAGTAGGGCATCACTGTGACTACTAACTACATCCATCTCCAAGGTAAGGAGGCAAGAATAACTGAGTGCTCCTTCAGGTTGGAGAAAAACCCTTCTGTTCTGGTCATCCCTCCACAGTGAGACATTGGCAGGGAGAAGCACAGTGCACAGGGAGAATGCACTGGCATGCATTCTAAGGCACTCATTCACAGAAAGAGTTTTACATGGAAAATCACTTAAAAGCATGGGTTTACTCTCAGGAACATGCTCTAACTTAATTAAATCCTGTTGGCTCTTACAGGAATTACTTGTATATAAGATACTATATTAAACCAGACCTAAACATCTAGAACATCCAGGCCCTATAGATACAATCTCTCTGTAGCCAGTATTAAAATATTTATTTCTGCTACCTAGCTGCTCTCTGGTGACAGACTCAGTTTCTGTGCTGAAACATGAAAAGGCTCAATTTCCCACTAATAATTTCACAATGGGCATCTAATCGAACATTACTCATCAGCCTTGCCATGACACTCACTGAACACATATCAATGTTGGGATTCTAGCGCAGAGCCCTACAAATTTTAAGAGAAAAATGGAGAAGGAACTAAAATAGTAGCACCTTCTATGGTCTCGACTGCACCTTTCATTGATGGTGTCTTAGCAACAAAATAATATCCCACCTTAACTGTCTGTCCTTCTATTTAGGCTTACCATGCTAAAAGCATGAAAGAAATTTACAAGACTGAGGGGAAAAAAAAAAAAGTACTGGATCGGAACATGTGTGCAGAGTCTTCCAGATTAGCAAAAGAATGGCAGGAGAGCACAACTGGGAGAAACTGCCCTGAGAAGCAAAGATGCTCTGAAAACACATTTTCTGAAAACAGCAGCTTGAGAAGTTTACAGACATAGAGGCAAAATCTGAGATGCTGTAGACAGAGAATGGAGAAAAGGACAATAAATATATTCTGCAGGTAAAAGGCAAGTAATTAGTATTGAGAATATTCAAGCTAATTTCTTTGTTGTTTTTTCTAAATCTAGTGAACTTCATTAGTCTGTTTTAAGTTTTTTGGCAATTGGCTCAGCAAGACAGAAATTCCCTACTTTCTGACCTTTGTTTCCAGAGAATATCTATTTCTGGTTCTTTCTCATCCAATTTATATTGAGGTAACTTTCTCAGAAGCACAATGTTGGATTTCTAATGCTAAATGGAAAAGCTAATGATTTCATCAAATTATTAGCAATGGCTTATTTTTTCAGTTTGACTCAATGATCTTAACGATCTTTTCCAACCAAAATAATCTTTTAAGAGTTAGAAATATACTTCTAGATACTAAACGTACTGATTAATGGGACTGGTAGAAAATAAAACATAGCCCTTTTGCAACAGGTATTTTGCAAGAGAACTGCTACTGATTTTATTCTATGTCCTAAATGCAAAAGAGCTTGGAGACAAAAGCAAACTGTTTCCCATAAGTATAATTTATAGGGAGAATCTCTATTCAGTAGGAGATAAAGAATATCTAAATAAAACATCAGTTCAACAAGTTTTTTTTCAGACACATCTTATTTAAATTTAAATTTTAGATAGATTTAAAATAACAGCTTGAGAAGAAAGCAAATGCCTTCATCTGGGCATCTGTGAAAACTTTATGGTCCCCTTGGGTTTGCCAATAATGATAGCAGCTATTTTTTTTTTTTTTAATTGGCTCAAAGCCAAGTTATATTTTTTAAGAATTTTTGTTGGTGTTGTTGTTCTGTTACGAAAGTTTTTTCATCTGCAAAAAAAAAGCACCAACAAATGTTGTATACATTAGTGTCAAATTCAAGGGTAAATATACAGATTAAATTGTTAGAGAGAAAGTAACAACACATGTAACACCATCAAAGCTAAACAGTAGTGAAGATAACACAAAAGGTCATTCACCATGTTTTCCTTTGAAATTATATCCCTGTACCATGCTACCGTATTCACAGCAAGCTGCAAACAACTTCTAGTTATAAGGCAAACAAAGATTCAAGGTATAATTTGTTCTCGGTTGCATTACATGAGGAACTTTTTGGTCCTATTACAGTCCAAGAGTAAAACCCAGCTCTCAACTTCAGTGGATATCTCATGGGCCTCAGAAGGAACTGTACCTGCTAATGCCAAAGCTTCCTACAGCCAAGGTTTTTATGTACATCAGAGAAGCTGTTGTATGTATGAATCAAAAAGCCCGCTCCTCATCTGTGGCAAAGCAACAGCACATAACACCATACTGTAAAATATATCACTGAAATGACACAAAAATGACAATGATGTGTGAGGGCAGCTGCAAGGTACCTTGGAAGCATTCAGAAATCGTAACCTATCACAAATCCTGTTT
Organism: Antrostomus carolinensis; assembly: GCF_000700745.2. NCBI lineage: Eukaryota > Metazoa > Chordata > Aves > Caprimulgiformes > Caprimulgidae > Antrostomus > Antrostomus carolinensis. Next base: position 43,481 of record NW_010299046.1, on the reverse strand, counting down.
AGGCAAGTAGCAGTTTTTGAGCTGTCCACAAAGCACCACTACACGTAGAAAACTGGTGGCCATGGATCACACTCACACAATCCACATAGAGAGGGACGAAGCTGCAGATGGAACACAGCAGCCTGGACTAGGTTATTATCCCCAGCAAGTGTTTACAAGTGAGGGCGTGTATTCTCTTCAGGTTGCTTCTATTCCATGTCTGTCACTTTGAGGTCTTCTGCCTACTAACTCACAACACTGCCACTGTCCAGTTTAAATCTTATTCTTCATCATGAATAGAGGTCTTCATAATCTTTTAATAACTGAATATAAATGGCTTTACCAGCTTAGGCTTCTCATTATAAAGTCTTCACCTAAAACCTGCTGTCTCTTTACCTTGGAGAAATACAGACAAATTTATCAGATGAAATTAGGGGAAGAGCTATTTCAGTTTTATTGCTGGTGAGCCACGAGAGGTTACAGAGTATATCACAGTGGCTCAAAAGGACATGGCAGGCAGGCATGAAAAGAAACCTTTTGCAGTGGAAATAAGGTTTAACAGTAGTTCTTCATGCTGAATAGAGAGTTCAATGGCAAGAACATCCTTTTATCATAAAATATAAGAAGGTCAGGACTGAAGCACAACATAGCAGGGATATTTCTAGCTGACATGTCTAGAAAATGGAGAGGAGACTCCTGTGACACTGATATTCCTAAAGTTATATATTTTAATCAGTAATGTACTAAACTTATTTTTATTTTTTTTCTGAATGAAATGCAATAAATAAAAATTGTGATCTTAGGTCATATTTATTTCTCCTACAGGAGACTTCACTTCCAGCCTAACAGCTCATGGAAGAAATTAATATAATTTGTGTAAAATGCTACCTCTAGGAAGTGTATTTGCATGGGCTGAATCCAATAGAAACATGCTGCTGTCTAAGTAGTGATATATTTGAGCAGCTGTATAATGCATTGGGATCTGTTTGATCATGGAGTTTAAGGATGTTATGGCAAAGTATCAGTTAAACACAGTGACTTCATCTCAATCTCTGCCAATTTAACACTTCTACAACTTTTATAAGAGAGGTTTGCAATTTGACATCTGCTAAGTAGTTACAGTCCACTGGCCAATGGAACTCAATGTCTCAGCTCTGAAATGATGCCAGAAATGTTCGGTCTTAGGACCAAAGAAAAAAACATAAACTCATATGCCCCAAAATACTCCTAGAACAGAGTATTAATGAAAGATTATATAGATATAGATAGATATAGACAGATAGATAAATGTAATGAAATATTATACAATTTAATTAAAGATTATAAAGAAAAGCTCATGAAACTGACCTACCCAACCCATCAGCCCTTCAACATGTGGAGCAATATCCCTCAACGGGTGGGTCAGATGTATCCATAAAATAAGTATATTTTATAGCTTTCATTAAAATTTCTCCAGAGGAACTTCTAAAAAATAAATAAGTAGGTAGAATCAGGCACTAGACTAAAGAATAAACCATATAATAGTATACTAATTTATAAGGTTTGTAAAAAAGCAGACACTAATGGTTTGTCATATGGCTCTGTTCTATTAAAGTTTTTGAAAGTTAGTTACCTAGGTCTAGTGATCTAAGGGGCAGGGGGAAACACATGCTGCTTCATTCCCCTCTCTGCTGCAGGAGGTCAATTTTCTAATTATTTTATAACATAATTCTATTTTATAAATTTATGTTAGCTTCAGCTTAGTTCCAAATACAGAATAGGAATATCTATTGACTATTTCTACCTGTTTTGCATTGATGGTCCATGATTTTACCATCTGCATCTAGAAATGGAATTCCTGGTTTTGTTTCTTGTGTTTTAAACATCTTCTGATCATCTTGGTATTAATCCATCTTTCAGTTTGTTGTTAGCTAGACACATTTTTAAGCTTTTAAGTTATATTCATTGCCCTTAATTATGTAAATTCATCAGAAAACTTGTTTTATTTTTTATTCTATTTTGTAGCACTGTTCTAACAATTTCTTACAACCAGGCTATTTTCTGCCCAGCATAGCTTCTTTACATTTATGAAATCATGTCTTTTTGAGCATCCAGTGGGTTGTCTAATTAGTTACCAGTTTCCATGAATATTTCCTCTTTCGAATTTATAGTCCCTGCCACTTCCAGACATATGGTATTAAATTATTTAAATTGGTCCTTTTAAAGTTCAAAATATATACACTGATTTGTATGAAATGAAGTCACTAGTACCTGGTCAACTGCTACTTTTAAGTCAGTGATTAACTTTCTTCCATCTTCCTGAGTGAGTTCTAGCATTTGGTAACACCCTGGTGGACATTGATTTTCTGTTCAGAGAAATTATTTCCAAGGATTTACAGAATATCTAAGGAAAATTGGCTTCTAACCAATAACAAGACCAGCATGCATCATCTAAATTTAATTCACTCCACAGAGGGGCTAGCTGGAAATTTTCCAAGTGGAAAAAAACAAAACAAAACCCAAAAAACCCAAATCTTTAAAAACCAAACAATAAACCAACCCTCTCCCCCCCAAAAAAAACCCCAAACCAAACCAACCAACTAACAAACAAAAAACCCACAGCAAATACCCGTTGACTTTTCAGGACTAAAGTGTTTTACTCTGAAAACTTAAGGGACACTGGATTCAGGACAAGGCTTGAGTAAACATTTGCCTAGCCTACGCCTGGGCTCTGGCTCTTGGGAAGTCCACTCCTTCTCTGCTTTTCTCCTTTTATTTTTTTCATGTTATTGCACTTGGGGTTACCTGTTGCAGAGCTAAGATTCAGAGTCTGTAAAATCCAGGACCAACCTGAACCTCTATAGCTCTGGTGAGTGAGAATTCTTACTTGACAGTTGCATGCTACAAATTCTCCTCAAATGAAGTAACCTAGGACTTGAGGTGAAAGATTTTAGGACCTCCTCCTACTGCCCATTGAAAATGACATTCACAGAGATAAACCAGACAAGCATGCCAATTTAATAGAGCAATTGCAGCACATGGCTGAATAGCCAGAGTGCATAACTTTCCTTTAGGGAAGACTATGCATGCTCTGATGTTTTCAAAATGAAATTTTCTTGGAACTTCTGGCTAATTTCTACCAGAAATTAGAAAATTCCTGGCATCCATCCAGTTCGGACTGAAAATATCTGAGCAAAATTTTAATGAACTAGAAAACCTGCTTTACATCTGTAGATGTGACTGCAAGATCCGAGACACTTGTTTGTTGTTTTTTCCCCCTAGACATTGATGGTAGATATTTCAGAATAAATTTTTCCTGTTTTCTAGTGACATGTTTTGGGTGCTCATTCTTAAGTAACAAAACCAGGGACATGTGCTGTAAATCCCAATAGTTGATCAATCTCAGTTTTCCTACATAGCAAAACTCTGAGTCTGCAGATTGGCTTGCAGCCTGAAAGTCCAGAAGCTCTGTTGTTTGTTGTTCTGTCAGAGGCAGATTTTAAGGCTAGGTAAGATGAAAATCTTTTTCAATAACATGGATATAGGTACCTTGTGATTACCTTCTGGATATCAATTTTCTATTTCATAACCTCATCACATGCCAGACTGACATGGTGAGACATCACTGATTAAAAAGAATGGAACTCATTAGAGGTTTAAACCTTCTTTCTTGTATATAGGAGGAATAACCTAGACATTTCTGTTTGTGAAGGCTGACCATCTACATCATGCAAGATGTAAATAACACCTGAGTTGTATTAAACATTAATATTTAATTTAGAAGTGCTAGCAAATGATTGCTGAAATAATCATATACGTGCTTATTACTTATAAAAAGTTAATGCAAAAACAGTTACTTATAATTTCAAGATGGTAGGCACATTTTTCCCAAGTCATCTGCATTGGCAGATAAATTCTTACATTTCTGTATCCATAGCTGGATAGTGAAAAGAGTTTTAAGTGTTTGCTAAGTTGACATGTGAATCTGAGTCTTTACATATGCAATTCATTTATATTGCCTCAAATTTTCAAGAGGGAATTATTCAGGGGTAAAAACCTGACCTCACTGAAGACTGACTGAAAAATATACTTTAGGCAATCATTTTAGTTCCTTGGGAACACATAAACGATATCATAATGTTCAGATATTATTGTTCAGATGACCTAGAATTACTGATCCAGCATGTAAGTCTTTACAATAAAGAGAAGAGTTATTGTCTGTCTGACCTAGAAGCAGCAGCTTCTTTAAACTGAACAGAACTTTAAAAGTTCTCTTTTACCAAGTTACACAAACACAGATGATTTGGCTTCTGGTTAGTGAATAACAGCCAAAGAATACTGTACTAAGGGACTTCAGTGTGGGGTGGAATGAAAATATACAGAATACTGGTTTTGAACCATAGTGGAGCTAGCTCTGCTTGGGAAGATGGGCCCAGTGGATTTTGAGGGAAGAGATAAGGTTTATTGGTATTGAAATTCTGTGAAATATGTTACCATTTTGCATTACTTTTATGGCTGCTTTCACCTTTTGATCCGTGCTTCTTAAAAATATGATGGAAACATGTCAACAATTTCAGTAACATTTTAATTTCTGATTGCCTTAAGGGAAACCTTTTTTATTCCAAACTAAGCACTACATAAGTGGTCAATATTGACCACTGCACATTCATTTTCTATTTAAGTTCATAGTAACATTTCCAGTACTCTACATTGCAATACCTAATTGTGGACAGATTTTTTTTAAGACTAGTTGTGAAGTAGCTTTATAAACTGAACTAAAAAAAAAAAATTAAAATTTGTCTGGTTAATGAGTAAACATATTTCCATTAAAAATAAAACACAAAAGTCCCTGACTCCTCAGTGAAAATAATTTGCATTTTGCAAAACAAAATAAGATACTGAAAAAGCTTTTCTCCTCCCAAGTATGCAGCTAGCACCACTTCAAAAGCTGTATCAAGTGTCAGTACACCACATTAATAGGCAGCTTAAAAAAGAGACATGAACAAGTTACACAGTTCCTTGTGGTCTTCTCTTGTTAAAAAAAAAAAAAAAAAAAAAAAAAGAAGCGTGTCTTCAAAATTTTTGAGACTGTCTGGCAGAAATACATTTGAATTATTTATCTCTTTGTCTCTTTGTTCTGTCCTGCTATGAAACTAAATATAATTTATTTAATGTCTCATAAGCCATTATTTGACTAAGTTTTCAGTCACGGAAGTAATTTAATTTCTTGGGTGTTCTATGTTACAACTAATATAATTCAGCTGCAAGGGTCTTCAGCAATAACAAGAATAAAACCTGTTCATAGCTGTTAGAGACAGGCACTAAATGTAGGTCAGATCAGCAGCTGGGGTAGATTCCTATAGTTTAATTGATATAAATGGAGATACAATGCTGAGCAGTCACTGAGTACTCGCTGAGTAGTTTCTGGTCCTTGAAGAATTAGACCTCATAGCACTGAGAAGATGACCAAGTTAAGCTTGTACCTAATGATCTTAAAACAGTTCCTGTTTTTCTATAGCTCATTAAGATATTGCAAAACCATTTAGCAAATACTTGCAAATTTTATAGCTATGTATTTTTTTTCCAAACAAGAGTTTGAAAAAAATTACAAAACACTGAAAACACAAATGTTTAAATATGAGACTTTTAAACTTGTGTTGCCCCTCCCTTTGCTTGATACTAGCTACAATAAAATTACTAATGCTCATACTTCCCCTCTTCCCTTTGTCTTTTCAAAATGTCTCTATACTTCAAGTACACAATGGCAAAGCTTCAGAACATTTTTTTTCTTTTTCTTATCATTCTTTTCCTAAGCTTGACAAAGTTTTGAAAATTCAGAATAAAGGGTAATGTATACATGAACAGCACGGATGGGATACTTTTTAAATTTATTCCCTAGCCAAATGAGGGAAAAAAGGGAAAACAAAGTTCAAAACTGAAGATATAGGGTTTTAAAAACAACAACAACAACAAAAACCAAACCGCATTTCTGTACATTTTACAGCAGTTTCCCATTAAAAAAAAAAATAATGAAAGCAGTATTTATTAAGGGAGAAGATATTTCCAAAAAAAGCCTGTATTATTCCATGAGAAAAATGTAGTTATTTTTTTAGCTAGATCAAATTTAGCCTGAAATATTGCTTACTTATACCTATCAGGAAAAGACTCCTGAGATGCTATGAAAACCAACTTCAAACACCAGGAGAACTGAAAATTATTACTATATCAGTGACAAAATGTAATGCTACTCTGAGAAGAAGGCACTGGTCAGTCAGGTAGTTGATCAAACTGAGCAGTTGATCTCCTCACCATTGGAATTTTAGTTCTCACTTATTTAAACCAATGATCAGACCAAAGAAAACCAATTAATGTTTCCTTAATTGCAACAGAAAGCAATGTTTTCCTTCTAATTGTACATCTAGTTGTGCATAAAATATTCCCTATTTTAATTCTAAGGGCAGCATCTTTATGGCTGCAAGCATGTGTCCAAATATACTCTTCCTGGATCTCAGGCACCAGCCTCAGTTGCACTACTGGCAATTAAGAAGATATTCATCTTTTCACTTGTAAACTGACTACTGTCCATCTGCCAGGCACTTGAATTTCCAATTATGCCTTTTTTTACAGGAATTCAATATAGAACTTCAGTTTAGAGTAATAGAATTGTTTAGGTTGGAAAAGACCTTTAAAGTCTCAAGTCAAACCGTTAACCTAGCACTGCCAAGTCCACCTCTAAACCATGTCCCTAAGCACCACATCTACACATCTTTTAAATACCTCCAAGGATGGTGACTCAACCACTTCCATGGGACACCTGTTCCAATGCTTGACAACCCTTATGGTGAATAAATTTTTCCTAATATCCAATCTAAACCTCCTCTGCTTCAACTTGAGTCCATTTCCTCTTGTTCTACCACTTGTTACTTGGGAGAAGAGATTGTTATCCACCTCTCTACATCCTCCTTTCAGGTAGTTGTAGGGAACTATAAGGTCTCCCCTCAGCATCTTTTTCTCCAGGCTAAACAATCCCAGTCCCCTCAGCTGCTTCTCACAGAACTTGTTCTTTAGATGCTTCCCCAGCTCTGTTGCCCGTCTTTGGACACACTCCAGCAGCTCAATGTCTTTCTTGTAGTGAGGGGTCCAAATCTGAACACCATACTCAAGGTGCAGCCTCACCAATGCAGAGTACAAGGGGACAATCACTTCCATAGTCCTACTGGCCACATTATTTCTGATACAGGACACGAAGTTGTTAGCCTTTTTGGTCATCTGGGCACACTGCTGGCTCATGTTCAGTTGGCTATCAACCAGCACCCCCAGCTTCTTTTCCATTGGGCAGCTTTCCAACCACTCTTCCCCAAGCCTACAATTTCATATGGGGTTTTTGTGACTCAAATGCAAGACCTGGTCTTGTTGAACCTCATACAATTGTCCTTGGACCATAGATTCAACCTGCCCTTCCCCCTCTGTAGAGCCTTCATATCCTCAAACAGATCAACACTCTCACCCAACTTGGTGTCATGTGCAAACTTACTGAGATTTCACTCGATCCCCTTGTCCAGATTGTTGATACAGATACTAAACAGAGCTGGCTCCACTACTGATCCCTGGGGAACGCCACTTGTGACTGGTCACCAATTGGATTTAACTCCATTCACTACAACTCTTTGAGCCTGACTATCCAGCCAGTTTTTTATCCAGTGAAAAGAACACCTGTCCAAGCCATGAGCAACCAGTTTATGTAGGAGAATGCTGTGGGAAATGGTGTCAAAAGGCTTTACTAAAGTCTAGGTAAACAACAACCACAGCCTTTCCCTCATCCATGAAACGGGCCACCTTGTCATAGAAAGAGATCAGGTTAGTCAAGCAGAACCTGCCTTTCATAAACCTCTCCTGAATGGACCTGATCATCTGGTTGTCCTTTACATGCCACATGTAACTTTCCCTGGCATTGAAGTCAGACTGACAGTCTTATAGTTCCCCAGATCCTCCTTCTGGCCCTTCTTGTAGATGGGCATCACATTTGCTAATCTCTAGTCCACTGGTACCTTCCCAGTTAGCCAGCACTGCTGATAAATGATGGAAAGTAGACTGGTGAGCACTTCTGCCAGCTCTCTCGGTACCCTTGGGTGGATCCCATCTGGCCCCATAGACTTGTGTGTGTCTAAGTGGTGTAGCAGGTCACTAACCATTGGACTGATTTGTGACCAGTCCACTCTGGAATGAAGTATTTACACTGGCTTTTGTTCAAAAGAGAGAGCACAGAATTTTGACAATCTGCCATGACACCACATACAGATGTATCACCTGCGTACCATTACGAATAGATTATTTTCTATTTGAACATCGCAAGTACACCAAGTGCATACACACAAAAATTATATAGTTCCTACCCTAAAGACCTTGTAAGTTAGACAAATTTTGCTGCAAATAATTTTAAAATTGTCAAGATATTATTAAAGCTGTGTTGAGAAAAAAAAAAGTAATATCTGTAGTCATCAACCAAGATGATAATAGAATTACAAAAAAAGAAAGAGGGCATCCTATCTTTCCAGCCTAGGCCCAAATTGAACCAACACTAAACTCACCTTCTTTCTATCCAGAATTCTGTCGTTAAAAATGAGAACTCTATTAAAAGAGGATAGTACTTGCCCTCATTTGTACAGCAGATATAAATTCAAAAGCAGTTATTGTTATAGGGCATAGGGCCATCAGCAACTCTGGAACTTTTTATACAAATAGAGAGAGGAAGAATAAGCTGTTATCCACCTCTTCTGTTCAAAAAAACCCCCACTGCTGCTGTTGCTTGAAATTATGAGATAAATGCCTAACAACATTCTTGTCTTCCCTGTAACAGATGTGGGAAAAATTGTATTTTCCAAAAGCATTGAGTGTGAGCTACAGAGGAGACCTGGCTGTTCAAGCAGACTGTTGTAAAGGAGACTGAAGCTCTTGTCTGCAGTAGTGCTTAACTTGTCTCTACAAAGGAAAACAATAATGTTCTCTACACAGGAATGTTGAGATCTTCACTGACCATTTCTAAGGATGGCAGCTAAACCTGGTGATAGAGCTAACTCTGTATTTTCTGACAGAATTTTTCCTAAACAAAAATTCCAGTTCCTTGAAAATTAACTTCTTCCCAGGAATATGGCAATTCCAACAAAATCCCTTTGAAAACCAGACTAGTCTGATCATAAATGTACATGGTTTCCTTCTAAATTGCCAAATTAATTCCTCCACAGTTCCTCTGGCAAACTGCTTGAGACTTGAAAGCCTGAAACCTAGCTTCCAGCTTTGGGGCATCAGAACTGCTCAACAAATGGATTGTCTAACACCACAGATGCTCAGAAGGACTAGTGTTCAAAGCCTTCCTGTACTGCTGCTGTTCCCCCAATATTGTAGGGAGCTTGTAAAAGCAGCTGAAAAAATGCTGTGATGTCTTCAAAATAAAATTTTGGACCATTAACTCCACCTGAAATTTCACCACCTCATTCCACACTTCTTCTTTAGTAGGATTTTGTGTTGCATGTATGTATAATTTTTAGTTTTCCAGGAAACTAATTCTGGTTCTGAACCACTCTAGAATTCTAGACTATTCTCAAAATGACTGGGAGTGCCTAAAACTTGTCTCCATACAGTGAAAAATCTCTAATTTATGCATAAAAAATTCTGAAATCTAACTATTGTAGAAATCCTTGGGATTGGAAGACTTCAGCTGGAGGGTCTCAGTATACTAAAGACCTCAGAGAGATATAAAAGTTGCCTCCAAAATTTGTTCATGCTTCAATGCATTATAAATGCCTCTCGTTACTCAAAATAACAATATAATGGAGGGTTTTTGGCATATATCCAGATTGAAGCTTCAATAAAAAGCCAATGTTTGTATAATACTCTGTCAATTCTTGATAAGCACATTACTCGGGGATTCTTAACAATGTGTAGGAACATAGAAATATGAGGTTAATTCAATGCACATTTTATTTTTAATCACTGTTTAACTATAAAGTTATTTTATATATGCAATATATCACAGCTGTTTTCTGTACAGATGATCCTGTCCCTTTTGCTTCAGAAAAAGTTACATAGTGCACTCTGTGGGATACAAATTGAATGTGCAGCGAGACAAAAATAAAAGGATCAATATTATAATTTCCCACAGATTTATGAGGATTTAAAAATAATAGTTCTTTGAAAACTGGAACAGACTTTAATAGCTTAGAGCTAAATGCGTACATGTCATTTGAAACCTTGCTGGTTTGTGAATATTGATCCAATATAATTCTTGTATGTGTTTTATGAATAATGTATAAATGCCTCAAGCAGCAGCTAGGTGCTTCTGATCAAGAAAAATACATTTTAAATGGATTGGATGCTGAAGTACAACGTTAGCTTCAAGTGTGCTCTAAGCTTGGGAACATGCAAATATAGAAAATTGTAACAAAGACTATTCATTTAATATGTGATGTCGTTAAAAATGTGGTAGCAAAGAGTCTGGAGATATTAAGATGAGAATGAGGGATTTTGAATCACATTGCCTCACTGCTTAGAGAGGTAAGGACATAGTATTTAGATACTTGTCCTGGGAGAAGCTTTCAGTGACATAGTGATGAGAATTGCATCTGTAGTGATGACAGCAACAACCTGCCTTCAATGAGCATGCTTTATAAGATTAAATATTTCAACAAACCCCAAAAGACTCATAGCACTCCTGCACTTAGTCAAAACATGGAGGGACTAATTTACTGAACATTGGAAGTGGCAATGCCTGCCCTGGCCTACATGCTTCAAGTATAGCTGCACTGCACAACACACTGTTATGGGAGACTATGAGAGCTGTTTTGGTACCAGAAGTGTATCCTGGTGTTCCTGCCTGACACATATGTTTTTCATACAGGCTATTTATCTCTGACTGACTACCCCACTGACTGGGGTAGATTGGCTAGATTGTTGTGTTATGCTGTGGGGCCAAATGCTTAGCATCAAACTGACTGCTGTGGCATTTGTTCTAGTTTAAGACCAAATGACTGGTTCATTAATTTAATAACTATGCAATTTTCCTAAGCATTTGATGCAAAAAAAAAGAACTATGCATGATCCTGCAAGTGCTGGCCTGGAAACCACTCTCCAGCTGCAACCTGTGCCTACAGTTATTGAAATGCCGGTAGCTGCTTTGAGCTGCATTTACACTGCCATAGTGGAGTATCACATGCCCTTCTCTCACAGCCACCCAATACGTATTACTTTTCATCTGGACTCCACTCTAAGGGGAAATACAGAGGTATCTTGTTAAGGAAATACAGATACTAACAAGAAGACAATATGTGCTGGTGTCCTAAATATACAGAAACTGTCAATATACCTGTTGCAATTTCTTTTTTTTCAGCCTGCCCAAACTTAATATGCCAGTGTGTCTTATAATGCACTATGCCCTTTCATGACCTGACTTCATGTCCCCGTGCAGCGGCACACAGCCCAAAGACACATCCACTATGCTCCCTCCACTTGCACACACTACATGCCATTAATACCTGAGACCAGAATCCTGCCCAACATCTCCTAGTACTAGGGTCATGCCTGCATCTGTAGGCTTCCTTTCAGGAGAATTTCCAAGTGGCAAAATGAGAAGGTATCAGCACAACTGTCACATGGAAGCTACTTGAACAATGCTGGTTCAAGTCTAAAACTGAAAGCCACATACAGGGCCACGCAGGACTGGAATATAAACCAGCAGTGGGGTATAGCTCAGAATTTCCAAGTCATGTGGTAGAGATGCAGCTTCTAAACATCCATGATCCTTGGTGTTGGGGCTAGAGTTCTACATGCCAGCGTCAGAGCCTGAAAGCCAGACATCTCTGGGTATTTCACCACTGAACCAGACAATACATTTTTCCATGGGGAGAAAGCCACCGTTCTACCACCCCACTCGTAAGAAACTAGTCGCAAGAAAGCTGATGGCCAAAAGCATCACAGCCCATGAGTCTGGATCCTGTGCTACTAATATGGGGCCTTCAGGGACTCCCTGGCCTCCCTCACAGCTTTGCCAAACTGTGCAGGGCTCAGCGGGCGCTGAGGATATACACCCCAAATACATCCATAAGCTCTTGCTGTTCTGGGCAGCCTACTGAAGGCAAGAACCACTCAGTTCAGGCCCAGATGAGATGCATGCAAGGATCTCCACTGCTGCTTTGGGATTATGGGATTAAGAGAAGGAAAGGATGTATTCCTTACTTGTCATACAAAAGGATACTGACTTTCATTGATTACTGTTGTGCTTTATGAGGGAAGATACTTCAACAAGAAAACTTTTCCTCACATAACTCTTCCATTTGACTAATACCTTTCTATGAATGGCCTCCTCATACACTAATCACTTGGAAACTGCATTTACTGAGCTTTCAAATTTGATTTTACCATTACTTTGGGTGTTTTGGGGTAGGTTTTAAAGAAGAAGAAGAAAAAAAAAACAGTATAGGAAAATCATTATTACTGCCTTTGCCAGTTGGAGTGAGTTTTAGACAATCAAATTTCAAATCAGAACCAAAACCTGTATCTACAAAACAAAGAATTCAGACTGTATAGGTACAAATGCAACTTGAATCACGAACATGGTATTTCAGATACCAAATTGCTGGGTTTCAATTGCAAACAACACAAGACTCATGCACAACAGGTTTCAAGCCCAAAAGGAACTATTAAAGACCAATATTTAAAATCTTACCAGCAAAATACTAACTTAATGGAAATTCTGACAGGACTTCAGCTAACCAATGAACTTTTTTTACGTACTCTTGCAGCTACACTCATTGACCAGAATCATTATTGGCCACATGCTGATCGACAAAATGATTATGTACTGGTGACAGCTTGAGTAGGGATTAGAAACCATTAATATGCCCTGTCTGATACTGAATGCACAAATATCATTAAAAGACTAATCAACTTAGGAAACAGTAAATATTCATCTTTTAAAGGTGTAATATCACACACATCTAACTGAACTTTAGCTTTAATTTCAGCAAGTTTTTCACTAAGGAGACCAAAGTTGGATGAGGTTAAGTTTTGTCAATGTCTATAGATAGCCACATATGCCTACCACATTTGGTTGTTTATCCTCATAAGCTTTATCTTTTTCTACTCCAGAGACATCTTTTCCTGTGATTAATTGCTTGTGTTCTGTTCCAGAAAAATGCATGCCTCCCAGGATACTTGGTTTCTAGCTTGTAAACCTCGGAACATCATATTTTATCAAATATAGATATGGAGCAAAGAATTCTGAATGTAACAGCAGGAAAGCTTACCAGGTATTTATCATTAACAGCTTTAGCGAGGCAGGGAAGGGAAATATGGTTTCTATTCAGTATTTACTCTTATATGAGTACCTTTTAATATGACTTCCCTCTACTATATATTTGCCCCAGTATTCTTGGTAAAGAAGTGCATTTAGGCTGTTTTGATTACTATGTATTATTATATATCTTATAACTCTTGCATATTTTCAACTGAGAAAGCAATACAAAAGGAACAGTCTTTCCACTTAAGACATAAAATTAGGTGGTTTGTGATTCTCTTTTTTTTTAGTTACAAGGAAATAATTGAAGTGAAACATAGGCTGGCAGCTTGCTGACCAGCTCAAGTATTGACTGCATGTTTCACAACACAGAAGATTGAAAAGGGATTATTTTTAGACTCTCAAACAGGAGGTATAGTAATGGAGAGATCATGTTTCAACACCACTCTTTTGTACATCCCTCCAGAGAGATGTCCAGCCATCAGCTGTAATGCTTGCTTGACCTCCATGAACACAGCAGTGTCTTATCAACAGCTGCTGCAGAAAAATCCCAGACACAGAGAAGGGATGTTTACTTCTACCTTTTTCAAATCTGCCTGTGAACTATTTACCTGCACTGGTGTCCAGGTGGAACTACCACTCCTACAGTGCTGATTTCACAGCTGCACAGAGACTGCTGAGGAAAGTAGGGCAGGACACAATAAATGTTGGTCCCTGCTTAGTGTTTGCTCTAATTTTTTGCTTTCTTTGCTTTTCTGTACTGACAATGTAGTGTACAACATCAGCATGGGCTGATGTGGGTGTTTTTTATTATCCTACTTATTGTCCACAGTAAGAAAATTTTAAAAGCCATCAGGGATGGCCTGCAATGACAGGCTGACTACTGCCACTTAGATTTAGGGGCTTTAAAGACACGGTGTTTCAGGCTTCATATTATGAACTCTGACTATTTGCACAAGTGCTCCTAATAAAACTTCACCTCCAAATTCACAATAGCAGCTAATAAATTAGAAACATAACATTTACATTATTTTGGGGTCTTTTCTACAGAACATTGTTTCTATGAACATAATTGTAAGCCATTCCCACAGAGGCAAACATGAGAAAGAAAACAGACACAAGTCATTATGGAGAAACATCTGAAAAAACTGCCAAACTGCTATCACAGCCCAGTGTGCCTGTGTGTGGGTGAAGGTAACAGAAAGTGAGGCACTGTTGAAGCCATTTTGTTTCAGTTAGAAAAGAACACATAGTTACTGGCTGAAAAGCTGTACAGATGGGCTTCCATAATGGGAAAACCTGCACTGACATAATATTCAGGGACCAGAGCACGATGGACTTCTTCAGGAAGAAGAAAAAAAAATCTAAAAAGGAAGTTAAATGCAACTTTATAGTTACACATCCTCTTACTCTTATAATCATGCAATACATCATTAAATAAATAAGATTCAAGGATGCACTAAGGATGTTATTACATTTTGTTCCTTTGGTTTTTCATTGTGTCTTCAGTAAAACATGGTATCAATCATACAGTAAGCTTTTCCCTCACAAGTGCTATTAAGTCTGCTAGGGTTAAGAAACACACAGCAGACACTTTGGTATTTCTACAGAAATAAATACATACTGAAGTACTACCACAGAGTATTAGAAGGGATAAACTAATAGTTTAAGCAAGCTTCTGAATGTTTTTTGAGTTTGGGTCTCTTTTCCTCACCTAATCTGTGTCAATAATATTAACTAAAAACAGATCCACAAATATTTACCATGTAAAGCAGAAACACATGCAGGACATTTCAGAAAGCTCCGTTCAGCAATCCAATATTTGTTTTATTCAGTTCAACACCGATACACTGGGATCAGTGCCAAGGTTATGAATGTTGTTGAATGAATCCCAAAGTGTCCTTTTCCGCTATGTTTTTAATCCTCGTTAGTATAGTTCACTGCAACAATAAAACTCACCCGCTTCTCACCCATCTTTCTCCCTGTGGAGCAATACACACTTTACTTAAGAACTTACATCTACACAGAAACACACTGATAACATGTTCCCAGCAGAAGTCTGTTGTATCATACCAGGGACAAAACAATTAACACAAGTCATTCAGATGGAAAAAAGATTGCAAATATTTATAGCAGATAGCATATATGTTTCAAAACACCAGCAAACCCATCACGTAACTGTAGGAGTGTTACGAAGAGGAGAATTTGACACAATGACTGAAGCTAGAAAACCCAAGGCTGATGTGGTTTCCCAAGTTTCAGAAAATATAGGTGAAACCAATTTAATGAGTAGAATTGGACATAGATGAAACAGATTTCATTAGTAGAACTAGCTAGTTCTAGTAAGAATGATTTTACAAGCAGATTTCATCAGTACACAGAGGCAAATCTTGCCTCTTTCAGATTGAAATAAAGGTGATAGAACTAGTAGAGCCCATCTTTGCAAAATGAGGCTGTTTATAGCATAGTGTCTATCCCACACTCAGCTGGTCAAGGTAGGATTTATTTTAGCCACTGGGTACACAAGAACTGATGAGTTGTCAAGTAGCCTGTGGGCAAGGACTGCTCTCTCCTAGGTCTAGCCATCCAGAAGTCCTAATGCTTCTTGCATGTTACAAGTCTTGCAACAACATAGTAAGTTCCTGCTTATTCTGCTCAAAAATTCTGCTCAAATGCGTTTATTTGTATGCTACAAATAAAAATGTTTCATCCACCCCAGTATGTTCCTATATTTATATTACTACAAGATATGCAAAAATATTTGACCTGTTGGTATAAAAACTGACAGAAAACAAACACACTGCAAAAGCTGCTTTCTTTATAATAAAGAGAAACTCCACCCCTACCCATTTCCAACTTGCATTTACAATTTTTTGGTTCTTTCCTTTGAGAACATAGGAGCGCCGGTACTCTCATGCCCCGTGTGAGTTCACCATCCAATTACCTATCATCACCCAGCAGTGATTCACACCCTGAAGTTAGATTTAGTAGTCTGAAAATTCACTTCCAGCAAAGTTCAAATGAAACAGGTCAAAGGGACACATCACTGGTAACTCTGAGAGCACAGATGTTTAACAGAGACAAATTTAAATTTCATTCTGGCAACAGTTTAGCCTTTGAATTCACAAAGAGCTTAGCCTGTTTAGCAACAGAGTATCCATGACAAATTAATTTTCCTCAGTTTGTTTGAGTCAGGAATACTTAAATCAACAGCAGTTTTATTTTAAACTAGCAAGAAATTACTTTATAAAAGTAATGTAGAAAATTAGTGTTTCAGTCTCTGTTGAATATTCTATTGATCAAATCAGGTAAGGATGAAAGAATGCAGTTATTTTTATCTTCAAAACATTTAATATTAATAACCTTTCCTACCTCTGTGTTAGTGCAGGAATTAAGTACCCGCTTATGTTTCTCAGGTTAAGAAATCAGGCAGAAACATGCCTTTGTCAAGAAACTGATATGAAGCTGAAAAATAAAATGCAGAATAAAATATAAATACTAGTTACACTGAATATTTCTACAATGATAGTATCATAAGTACAAAGTGTTGAAGACACCCCTGCAAAACTATAGAAATTACACGACTCTAACATACAACCTTCTGTGTCCTATGGGATCCTAACACTTAAACACTTTCTAATACCTACCATCTTCTTATCTTAATCTGTGGCTAAGGAAAAGGGCTGGGGTTTGAGAGACCTACATCTTATACTAGGTGATCACACACAGTTCTTCAGTGATTATGCCAGGTCTCCTTGAACATGATTCCAACTCATCAATTGAAATATTGCAGAGCTGAATAAATTACTGTTTGTGAAGTGTATTGCATTCCTATGCAGAAGTGTTATTATGAGTCAAAGATGCAGTTTCAAGAACTGAGACCAGTTAATGAAACAAGAGAGGCCAAAAACGAGGGAAAAAATTCTTCTCTCCAGGGAAATATTTAGTTCACCATATCAGGCTTTACAAATATTAACTTCTTCAACAAACTCAAATAAAAAGCAAGGGATCCTTTTACACTTTTAAAAGTTCAAGTTACTATAAATTATTCTGCGTGTTTAAAAGGCCTGGTCTGCTTAAAACAGTAAGTCTGCCATTACCTTTCTTTCCTCAATTAAAAAATATTCTAATGTAATTCATATGAGCTCAAAAATAATACAGCTTTGTTTGAAAGGCTTATTTCCTAGAAAATTAAAAAGAATTTTCTTATGCATTGTGGGAAAAGTAGAGGACTTACAGTTTGCTATAGAGAAATTAGTTTTGAATTGTTTTTATTTTGTTTTTAACACTATTATATGAAAAAATCACTATGGTTTCCAATGGAAATTGTATATATGTAAGAATGCAAAATCAGCATTTCAGCCTACTCCTTTTATTAGAGATATATATATATTTATTATTATTTTTTCTGAAGGCACAGAAAGGAATATATTGAGTGTATTTACTAAACAGATCTAGGCTTGGATGATCATTCTTTCTATTTTGTCATGAACATACAGGAAAACATATTAATGTGATTCATTTTCAAAAAAATTTTGAGAGAGGATGAAGGGCAGGATAAAACTTCTTTATCTAGCAATATCACTTATGGAAGGAGTATAGTGTTCATCATTAAGTCAAGTTTGAACTAAAGCAGTTAGAATAGTAATTTGGAAGGTAAGACACATCCTTGGGAAACAAAAATAAAATTCTAAATCACTGAATAATGGAAGAATACAAATAGAAGAAACAGCAGTGTTGTATTACTCTAAAATCTGTAAATTGGAACATCTTCATCACAGTTGTATTCAGATATCTACTCTGGCCTATATAATGCCTAACAAGTTATAGGAGCTAAACATATCTTACATCTTGTGAATGGCACCTACATTTCTTTGTGATTTCAGGCAAAAAATAGAAACATATATTTAACAAAAACAAAGTTTCAATATTTCCTATTTGGCTTTGATTGTACTCCAGAACTCTCCTCCAGTAACTAAAATATATCTTCTAACAGCCTAGAAGAACATTATTTAATTTAGGGGATGGGAGGAAGGGAAGGAAGGAAAGGCAGGTGTGGCAAGTAAAGTTTGGTCAGTTGCTGAATAGGGTATTCTGTGAATATAAATACATAGCCAGTAGCAAATAGCTAATTGATGACTTATGTGTCCTCAGAATAAAGTGACCAGGCACAAAACTAGAGCCTGATTCTTCATATGACATCTCAGTCTTTGGATTTTTGTCATAGGGCACAGTGAGGTTCCTGGAATAAAGCCTGCAGGCAGGACAGAAGGGCGTTCGATTCAGTGCTTCGGACGATGCAGGATTTTTGCTCTCACATGTAGCTTTTCAACAGAGTACTTCATTCTGCTATTAATCACAGTAAACATAATATTCCTTTTAAGCTTTACATTGGAATGGCATCAGGTTTGCTGCAAGTATTACAAACTCTATGTTGGTAAGAAGAGGTGGAAGTTAGATATTTTCCTGAGTTTCCTTTTTGCAGGTTAACTATGCAAGATGAAATACAGAGGCCTCATGGTAGTAGTTAGTTTCTGATCAGTACTAATTTAACATGTATCTTATTTCACAGGATGTTAATATAAGCCTGAGGGTGCAATTATACACTTTAAAATATTTTTCTTAAAACTAGATACTATTTAAACAAAGGAATATTAAGCATCAAAATTAGATTAAACTGAACTGTTAAAGAGTATTAAGAAAAAATACAAGAAAGCCAGCAAAGTTCTGATCCAGGCAAAATGAAGTTCTGTAGCTGACAACCAATAAAAACTCCTCAGACTGTATATTTTTTATGAGTATTTGGTATTCAGAAGAATAACTGCTCCTTCTCTGCAGCCCAGTTACTAATTGCAGCACATTACCACTTTTCTCAACAGGAACACTATGACACCTTCAGTATGAAAATCAAACCCTTGAAAGTTTCACATTTCATTGTCTCTCTGTAGTGTGGTTTCAATTCACATTGCATGAAAGGCAAAACTATAAATATTAAAATGGAACGATAAAATATTTTCATATCTTCTGTTACAGCCCTGGGAGGCAATGAAAATGCTGAACTTTACTGCTGTCAGGGCAAATTTGCACCATGCAGCATCTTGCAAGACCTGCTTCTCTGTTTTCTATACACATGGTAGTTAACTATACCATAATTATTAGGTAATGGAAATTAGTTAACCATACCGCAATATCGTTATATACATATACTGGTAAACAAGAAGAAAAACAGTGAAATGAACAACTCTAAAAAATACTCATAGTCATGTGAATAAATTATCTACTCATTGACCTAGTTACAATCTAGTTGTGAAATTCACTCATATCCAAAGGGAAAAACACAGAAATCGGAACTTCAGAAATATACTCAGAACATTTTTCAGTTCCATGGCATCTTTCATCTTGTGATTTCTTACTAACATTAATCCTACATGTGAATGCTATTATTCTCTTTTATATGTAAAAAATAGATACAGACACACTAAGAATAGTAAATACACCCACAAGTATCCAGGTTGTGATTGAACTCTTTCAAGCAGGAAAAAGGAAAATATTGTTTTCTCAGTTAAAATGTGCCAGGGACTTACTCTTTGAAGTTGCTACCACTACCTCAGAGGATCGTTTCCCCCTTTTTTAAGGGATTAGAAGCCAGAATATACAGATTCCTACAGAGGTGTCACAGAAAACTGGAAAAAAAAGAATGTAAAGCCCTTACCTTTTCGTAAAGCCCTTACCTTTTCTTTTTCAAAGCAGAAAAACATATTCCAATTCTTCCAAAAAAAAAAAAAGTATTTGACTAAGGATAATGCAATAATGTATTACAGAGGCTAGATTAATTACAGTGGTATTTACACTGTATCTTAATCAGAGCGTTAGCCTTTCTTCATTAAGATATTTTACTTCCTCAGAAAAATAAAATCAGAATAAAACATATAGATTCAGAAATTTTTTTAATATAATGGGATTCTAGCAGTCTAGAAGGATTAAACTGTGATTATTTATGTGAGTAACTTGTAGGGGGATGATCCCTCTAACACAATGAATAGCAAAGTAGATAGAAAGCAGGAACCTAACACGCCTAACCCAACACATCAACGTAAAACACATAATAACAAACAGCCAATGAAAATTGTTATATCTATTTACTGAACAACACTGAGAAAACTGAATTTTTCTACTGTGTTTTCTTCCATTTTGTTGTGCTTTTATAAATTTGCCTCTCCCCAACTGATTGAGTGCTATATTTCTGGTTTTTGCAAATAAAATCAATGAGATAAGAATTATTTTAAATGTAAACATCTGGATACAATATTTAATAATGTTGTCACTTCTACAAAATAACATCACTAGTTGAAAGCATTGGTCAAAATAACATTTGATTTTTCACAGAGATATTTACTATTTACTAAAGAGAGAACCTGCTTAAAATGGGCCACAGTTTGGAAACCCGTAGCTTTTAACAAAAAATAATATAAGCCAGTCTGGGATAATTTAAAACTCCACTGTAGAAACGTCTTTTATAGGTAAGAAACAGAGAGAAGGAAGTTTAAAAAGAATACCAAAGTGTTAGAGGACAATTTATTTAAGTTTAATCTACCATCTAACAGACTCAAATTCGTATGCCAATGTAATAGATTAGAAAGAAAGTGGTCTGACTAGATAAACAGATCCAGTAGAACATTTAGACTCAGAATGAGATTAAATAATTTCATGTTACTAACATGAAATTTAGTTTAAAATTGATATGTAACATGAAATTGTTTAAATTCATTAAACAATTTATGTTACTAAGATAATTATTTATCTTGGCAAAAGGCTGACAAAAGCTTCTATAATATAGATAAGTTGACATAGCTCCAGTTTCAAGAGGAAAAATAAAAACAAATCTTGAATCTGTTCAGTTGAAGGCAAAATTATCACTAAATGGCATCAGAACTTCACACTAAGGCCATAAAATGAGAGGAAATATCACTATGCAGCACAGACCTATTCTGGAATGCCATTCATTTTCTCACAACTGGACTCCTTCCTCCTAGTTAAAGCCCAAGTGCTCAGAACTGAGTAGGAGTTAAAGACATTTGAAATGAGAACTTCAATATCACTTGAGGATTTGTTTTCAGTTTTCAGCTACCTGGCAGCCCCTGGAATCCACAGTCCTTTGCCAGAAGCCCAAGGTACTAATGCAGTGCTGGGGAGGAGTCAGAGGTCTGACAACGGCATGGGGCAATGCTTTGGCTCAGACTACTGTCTTCAATCTTGACAGAATGCAAAGGAAAACAGTGTTTTAAATCCCATCACTCCTTCAGACAGGAAGAAGGTGGAAGAGAATTACTCTAAAAGAAATCTCCTTATGATAGCATTCGTGTGGGAAATTAGCAATTGTCATGAGTTAAGGCTGAGTGAAGGGTGGTTTTCCATTAATTCAGGCCTTGAACTAAACAATATAATGTGGGAAATGTGGTCAGGCTGAAACCAAGTCTATTTTTTCAAGTTCATTTTTTTAAAAATTAAAAACTAGGATTTGTCTTCCATGAATGGACTCTAAATCACATTTTTCTTTACTATAATTTGTGTTCATTTAAAATAAAATTTTAATTTCAAAACAAATATTTGAAAGACTGTAAACTGTGACTGTAAACCAAAAAAGGCAGAATAAAATAAAAATATTTTACTGAAATTGCATATCTTTGCTGGGCAGTGTTTTAATGTCCTTACATATTAGCCACACTCTTTAATTGACCTAAATTCACATATATTCTTGCATCTTCCAAGACCTTCTCTCTTTTGCACAGATGTTTCAAATATGTCAGAGCAGTCCAAATGGCACTAAACAGGGAAGTTTAGGCAACTAAACTGAGCCCAAGGAACGAAATAAGCATTTCAGCAGCGAGTCAACTGAAAATCTTTCTGGATACTACAGATAACACAATGGTAGAAATAAGACACACAAAGAAGGAATTTAGTTAGAAATTGAGAATGATTTTACAGGAAACCCTAGCCCAATCTGTCAGTTTAAGTCTGGTAGCTGTCTAGTCAAGATGGGGTGGGTGGAAATCATAACTTCACTGAGGTAAACAGTAAAACTCTTTCGCCTTTAATGAGGCCAGAATGATACCTACATCCTTTAGCACAGACTTTATTGCACATGTTTTCCTATGACACTATCATTTCAACATAATAACACTTCGGAAGTATTTTTCACAACAATGTATGGGAGATTACAAACTATAAATTAAAGTAATCCAAGCCTTCACTACCTACATTAAGTGACTAGATTTTCCCAAAGCAGAGTTTTTACCCTGAAAGCAAGCATTAACTTCTGACCTTTATAATTAATCAGCCTTTAAAACTCTGGTAGTACAGGGTGTCCTTAAGAAAATAGATTTCTTTCATCTCTGTGTGGTGGTGTTACATAGCTTTTCCTGAACAAATTGGCAACTTCTGACTCACTCATATTTATGAGAAAGATTCTGAGTAGGCAACTTCTAGCACTGGTTCTCAGCATTATATTTCCTTCTCTACTGAAAATAAGGAAGTATATTACGTAAGAAGACAACAAAAGATGAATAACTTATTGCCCTTTTGGGTAGTCTGGGATATTTACAAATCTACATCCTTGCTGACGCAGTAATAACACAAACTAATAATCTTGAGAGGCTTACTGTCCCCAGGGCAACACTGCTGTTAGTGTTATTATTGGTATTTGTCTAGTCATGGGAGAATTCCAAACTAGAAGAGCTAATTTCAGTTATTCCATCTTCCATCCATATAGGAGCAGATAACTTACAGTGAGACTTCTGAAACATATGCTTCACTTTTTGGAGGTCTGTCAACTGTTGCATGTGCAACAGTGCTACCAAAAAGATTCAGACGTTATTTTGTTTCCTGAGACTCTGTACATTTATTAGGAAGATATTCCCCTATTTCTGTGCTGGTGCAGTGCATTCATTGCCAGCCAGAGAAGAGCTCTAGGTAGTACTCAGCACCTCCTCTGGCTGCAGGGACCTCACAGCAGAGGGTTTCTTCCTTCTGCTGGAGTTGCCGTGTGGCAATAGTGGTTAGTATTTTACAAACAGACAGCTTCAGGAAGTGCGTAATTGTGGCAGAATTTGAGATTTTATTTAAAACAAAACAAAGCAAAAATAACCACACTTCCAACCCTCACCAATCCTACACCTCATAATAAAAAAAAAAATCCAGAAGCCATGAAACCTAACAAAAGAGCAGACAATAAAGAAACTATAATATTTCTGTGGCAAATCTCTTCTGGTTTTTTGAGAAAGTCAGATCATTCTGGAAGGACTGTGACACATTGGCTTTACCTGCTTGTGTTAAAAATGCAGTCTTATTCAATATTAAGTTGAAATTTTTAACTGATCCTTTTGCATGAAAATCTGCAAAATCAAAATCCATCTTCCTTGTAAAATGACAGGAAGACACAAGTGCCACTGATGGTTCAAATGTCTTTCTCCTTCCACCACTATGCTCAAACCATCTCTCTATATCTGAGTAAAGGTTATAAGGCACATGTGAGATTAAACAGTTAGTGTGAGTCATGTATATGTTTTAAAAGGTTAGAGTTTTATACAAAAAATATTGCACAAGTGTTTGCCTTATTGTAAAAGCCTGCAAAGGGCAAAAAGCTGTCATAATGCTAGCAACAATAATTTCAGTTTTGTTCATTTCAGTGATAACAGTTTTCTTCTGACGGACTGAATCTCCAGTGTGTGTTTGCTTTTATAGACTTCAGATTACAGTTTCATTTTTAACTTCACATCTGTGGATTGCACAAAACTCATTAACTCATTAATTTACTCCTTTACTAAAATAAAATTACAGAGAAACCTAGATAAAAGAACACAGGTCCTTTCACTTTAGAATTGGCAGATCTCAATATTCTTTGAACAAAACCAAATGCAGAGCAAAATGCTTTCCCAAAAAACTGAATTTCACTGACTTGCTTCATACGAATGAAATCACAATGACTTTTATTTGGTAGGCAGTAATAACCTAAAACTACCTGAAATAGGGAAATTGCTTATTATTCTTATCACATCACAGACAGGAAGTTAATGTTTTGTTGCTTGTATTCCAGAGGTACACAAAGCAAACACACAGCTTTTGCAAGCAGCAGCACAGCTCACTCCTACCCTACTGTCTCAGAAGTGACATTTCCCATGCTATTATTAAGCACAATGGTTTTAATAAATCTGAATTTGCCTTTATGAAGAAGTAGCGATAAGCCAAAACTTCGAATTCTGATAATGGCTTTAATTTCCTTCAAAGTTTAAAATATTCAGACTGCTAAGGATACAATGGTTATTCACAAACTTGGCATTAGAGGAAATATTTCTACATTTAATATTAGAAATTTGTTTGTATCTGAATAAGAACATCTGCTGTTTCAAAGACACCTCTGACAACACCTGTATTTTCATAGAGTGAAAAAAAAAACAACCCTACCCCCAAACCCCAAACTGATATTTATACCACTAGTAAATGAGCAGAGGTCCCATTTGGCTGTAGTATATAAGCTCTCTTCAAAATCTTTACTCAGCAAATTTCTTGTTAATAAAGGTTTAATCTAAAAATAACAGATGGTACACCTGAGAAATTTTACATTCTCAAATTAAGTCATACTCCCAGTAATACCCACTGGGCTATATATTAGATATATTCAAACATATCCTGTAACCCACTTTTTATTGATATATTTTAAAGTAAAATAAAATATTTTCTTTATATTTCTCATGTTTATGAAGCTACAGTACTTTTGAAGTCCAACTTATTGGAAAAAGTGAACCCTGCCAGAAAAAAACATCAACAAAAACCTTATCTGATTTTCAAATGTGAGGGTAGAAATACCATTTCTGCATATTTGTTGCCCAAATAGATTGAATGTTAATATATAACAATGTTAACATGTAGAACACACTGCTTGATATTAAATTTAGTGACAGTCTTTTCACCATCAAGAGAAAAAAATACATTAATAGAAGAAATATTAATACCTTTGGCTTTTAATTTCCTTCCATTTACTTTAACTCCTTATTTCTAAAGTTGTTTCTATTTACCCTTTATACTAATAAGATTTGGATCTCGTATTTATTGTTCTGGAATAAACTAAACTGGTATTTTTCCTTATTTATAGCTTAGGTACAATCAGCATATGATCAAGGTGTCTGGCCCTGTAAAATGATTTCTATATAGTAATTTTTTTTTTTAATAATAATAAATCCAAGCTATCCATAAGTTCTCTTATCTTCAGAATGAATGAATGAATATGAGAGACGTCTTGGAAAGAATCAGATGATAAAATATTAGGAATTAATACATGTAGAACTAGTTTCATAGAAAGGGTTAGGAACAGACATTATGACATAACTGACAACTTCTATTATATTTCATATTGCCTCACTTTATTATACTTACAATGTAAAATTGGTAGAAGATTTTTGGGTTAGACCTTGTTATATAGACTATCAAGTCAAAAACACATAGAACAATCTTACCACAAAAATCTAAAGCAGAGAAGACTGACTTGTGAAACAATCACAACTAATGAATTGCCAAAATACACAATTATATAAATATAATAGATCAGTTTAGTTAATGCACATACAGTAGTTCCATAGTTGCAATTATTTCATTTATTAATTTACTGTATTTTTTGAAAATATACTTTTTTCCCCTCTGTTTATTTTCACTGCTTTAACTTATGCTACTTTATTATTTCTAAGAAATAACACAACTTGCTCATTTTCAGAGGATTAGGACAACTGGATGATGAAAAGTTCTATAATATCATAGAATATATTATTTCTTCTGCTGTGTCATTCTTCATTCAGCTGTATCACTTTCCTTATCTGTCACCTAGCTGTACCTACAAATACCCTTATGTTTCACCATTCCTTTTACTTCTTAAGGTTTTTCTTAAGCATTCCTCTGCTTTTCTCATTTTCAGGATCAAATGTATTCACATGGATATTATCTAGTTATACAGGAATTAATACCACCTCATTGTTGCAGCCAAATAAATGCTGTCTTTTCTTATCGTAGTCAAAGTTCAGGTCTTATATGGACTTTAAGCTCTATATTATATCATAAATTTTTCTTTCACTATAAATATTTTTGTGGACTTGCATTTTCCTAGATTATCTCTACCACTTCTATACTACCAACAAATTGTTAAATTTCCAAGGTCTCATTGTATAACTCCCTAGTACTCCAGGTTGTTTGCCAGTAAAAGCATCTTATTTTCTTACTGCCTCAGTATATTACTAATTTCACTGACTGCACAGTAATAAACTTTCATCAACATCATAGATTTATAGGTTGCGTCAGCTTGTAGATAGCACCAATAAACATCAACCACTTGAGATTTCTAGTTTGTAAATCATTTCTCTCTCTCTCATTTCTGCTTTTTGTAATGCTTGGAGAAATATGTGATGGTGTCCTGTACTGTTAACACACTGACAATCAGCAATGCAATTACCAGTCTTACATTCAAATTAGCACAATGAAAACATCTAGATTGTGAAATATGTGGTCTTGCTGTCCAGGTCACTGGCTCCCACTGCAACTAATTTTCCTCACCAGAAATAGGGGGAAGGGTGTGTGACCAGGAGAAGTGATTGGAAAAGTCAGGGCTAAATGAACAAATTATTTCAAATCATACCAAAAAATATGTTAAAAAACCTCAAAACCACACATACACAAACCCCAAAGTTGTTTGTTTTTTTTTTTTGTTACCTGTCTGAATCCATTTTGAGTAAGCTGGAAGGACCTAACTAGCTGGAGTGAAGCCACCAAGGGCCTGAGCCCCTGTAGAGCCTGTTCCCACCAACAAACATATCTAAGGGGATGTTTGTTCCACTTTTGACAGCCATTTTATTTTAGCAGAAACCCCTAGTAACCTCAAAAAGTTGTATTTAATCTGGATGAAGGCACCTTTTAATGTGGACGTATTTTCTTTTCAGCTGGAAGCCATATTATTGTGTCTTGCTATGGAGATTTTTGTATGATAAAGTTATTTCAATCACTTAAGAAACCTCAAAATTTATTTATTAAAGGATATCTATCTTTCATCTTCATTGAATTTCACTCTGCTTCAGTATGATAATTTGGTGTCAACTTTCCTGGTGTATTTTTTGGTTGAAATGCAGCTTTCCTCCTGGATTAGATAGCAGCTACCGATACGAGGACATGGTCTCCTGCTTCATCAACTCCACTTCACTACTGAGACAAACTGATGGGAGAGATAAGTGGGGCACTGAGCCCAATCAAATAAACTCTGGAGCAACTATTACCTTGGTGCTCCAGG
Organism: Antrostomus carolinensis; assembly: GCF_000700745.2. Lineage (NCBI taxonomy): Eukaryota > Metazoa > Chordata > Aves > Caprimulgiformes > Caprimulgidae > Antrostomus > Antrostomus carolinensis. The sequence continues at coordinate 15,915 of NW_010299046.1, read as the reverse complement.
AAATGGCAACAAGCCTGGCAGAGAAGTGTCTCTGAATGGCTGTGACACGTTTATCACAGAGAGGGGTGCTCTCCACTCAGGGGACACTGCTGTATGGGTCTGGGGTGCATTGGAGGACAATAAGATTGCTCATAAAGGGTCTGGCTGATCCCCAAATCTTCTGATATCTTTTCTTCTGTTTTCTGCATTGATGCTTCCATATCTAAGCAGGTAAAACAATCTTAAAACTATTTTCCCAGGGTTAGACTTTGATTGCCCGAAGACTAAAACTGGGCCTCTTTATGTAGGTTAAATTTCTACAAACCACTAATACTAGTTCAGCAAGCAGCAGAAATGACTAAAATCCAAATCCTGATCTTTTCCTTTACCTCTCCTCCCTTCCTCATTCCCCCTATACTGAGGGGAAAAAAAATAAAAAATAAAAAATAAAAATCAGGCAGTTCTGTTTCTACTCTCCACATGTGAACAACTGGATTAAATTCTGTGGAGAGCTTTTAAAAATCATAACAAGTCAATGGGTCACGGTCTTCACAGCATAAAGGAAAAAAATTGCTAAAGCCACATTTCTGAGACCAAGCAACATGGCTGCAGCAGCTGCAAGGTCACAGAGATTGAAACAGAACTATGAAAAAGAAACCACAGCCACAAGAACGACAGCAGAAATGACTCGTAATTTTTTTCCATCATAGCAACTGGAGAACCTCATTCCTTTCTGTAAGCAAATCTGGCTCAATTGTTATACCACCAAAACTGTTTCCCCAGTTTGGGAATGAAAGGCTTTCCCTTCTCTGTGAATTTTTTTTATATTTGAATCAAGATCATTGAGGAGATTCAACAGAGCAAATAATGCTCTCTGAAACTTGTGAAGATTATTTATTGTGACAGTTATTCATTTTGAAAATAAAAGTGTCTTGGATGAAAGAACAACATAGACAACACTGGAGATGTTACCCAGAAATATCAAAACCTGTTTTCCCTCACCAGCTTGGATTCTTTCTGCTAGTTTTGTGAAAGATAGCAAGA